>NC_053022.1:269691633-269851482 GCF_003073215.2 Triticum urartu
AAGTACACCGACATCGCACACTCTTCGTCGTGCCGCGCGCAACGAGCATCAAGCAAGCCTCAATCCTCTACGCGACACCGACTCGCAAGAGCACCGATGACGTCAAAACCAAAAAGCCTTTGCGCTAGCATGAGAACGGAAACGACAACGCCAACATGAAGAGGAAGAGCGCACGCGTCTACACCAAAATGCACAAGATGTCGAGGCACAACATCAAGAACAACAACTCCGTGACGCTCAAGCACTTGAGGCACAACAAGCTTTACGCGATTCAAGTCGAGCCGTAGCCGACCGAGGCCGACAAGCTCGTGAACATGCCGAAGCACTTCGCGAAGAAGTCCGCGAGAGGATTTATCAAGCTCGCGTGCACCGTCAAGTTCCTCCTCGAGCTCGACAATCTCCTCCACAAGCACGCCAAGAACAACAAGTTCCTCAAGATCATGAAGACAATGGAGATCCTCCACGACAAGAGCAACACGAGGTTGACAACCCTCCGCACCAAGAGCACCACGAGTTGAACAATCAACAACAACATGGGCGTCATCATCCCCGACCCCAACACAATGAAGAGCAACGCTATGGCAAGCTCAATTTCACCATGCCCAAGTTCAACGGAAGCAACGATCCCGAAGAGTACCTTTCATGGGCATTGAAAGTTGACAAGATCTTCCGTTTGCACAATTACGAAGAAGAGAATAAGATCACGATGGCATCCCTTGAGTTCCAAGATTATGTCCTCATTTGGTGGGAACAAATCATAGAGCTCCGAGAGGCAAGAGGTGAACCACCCATCACTACTTGGGCGCAAATGAAGGATGTCATGAGAGCACGCTTCGTACCTACCTACTACAACCGTGACCTCTTCAAGAAACTCCAACTACTCAAGCAAGGAACCAAGAGCGTTGAAGAGTACTACAAGGAGATGGAGATTGCCATGATACGAGATAATGTCATGGAAGATGATGAACAAACACTGGCACGTTTATTGAATGGACTCAATCATCCCATCAATAAGATCGCCGACTTCCAACCATACTCGAACCTCATCGAGCTAGTGCACCAAGCTACCAAAGCGGAACGCCAAGTGCAAGATGATTTCAAGTATGCCAAGTTCTCATCCAAGTCATACGGCTTCTCCAACAACCAAGCTTCAACGACTCCAACACCGACTACCAAGTCTTCTACTAGCACCATCGACAAGTCGAGTTCCAAGAAAGCTTCGTCAACTCCAAGTCATCCTCCTCCTACAAGCAATTTCAAGCCGAGAGCTTCATCTTCATCAACCCCAACCGATGAGACCGTCAAGACGAGTTCCTTCAAGTGTTTCACTTGCGGAGGCCGAGGCCACAAGTCCTATGAGTGCACCAACAAGCGAACCATGGTCTTCAACGACGATGGCACTTATGACTCACTAAGTGAAGGCGAAATGGAAGCCCTTGAGCAAGTCACCATGCACCGCCAAGTGAACAATGAAGAAGAACAAATCTTTTGCGATGAAGACTCAAGTCCCGCACTTGTTGTCTCCAAGGTTTTGACTCTCCAACATCACCAAGAAGAAGACCAAAGATGGCACATATTCCACACCAAGGCCGGCATCAATGGACGATCCGTCAAGGTCATCATCGATGGAGGAAGTTGTCATAATCTCGCAAGCGAAGAACTTTGCTCGAAGCTCCAATTGCCCAAGACGAAGCATCCCCATCCATACAAAGTGCAATGGCTTAGCGACTCCGACATCATCCAAGTCGAGCACCGAGTACAAGTCTCCTTCAAAATTGGCGCCTACGAAGACACCTTGGAGTGCGACGTTGTTCCAATGACCGTTTGCCATCTTCTCCTAGGACGCCCATGGCAATTCGATAGAGGAGTCATCCACAACGGTCGAATGAACCACTACATCTTCAAGATGAAGGGCAAGGAGTATGTACTTCGTCCCATGTCCCCAAGTCACGTGATCGCCGACAAGCAAGCCACCCATCATGGAGAGAATAGTGAGAGAGCGAGCCACCAAAAAGAGAGTGAGCGCCACAAGCCCAAATTGAACACCTCCACGATGAGCGAAAAGAAGAACTTAGTCCTATTTGCCACCAAAAGTGAGATAAGAGGAGTGTGTGAGAACCCATCTAGTGCCCTACACTACGTCCTTGTGTGCAAGGACAATGCACCACAAACTAACACTTCTCACACTCTTCCTCTAGTGTTGTCTTCTCTTTTGCAGGAATTTCACGACGTTTCCCCGACGAGCTACCTCTGGGACTACCTCCACTCCGAGGCATTGAGCACCGCATCGACCTCATCCCCAGAGCACCGCTTCTGAACAAAGCTCCCTACCGCGTCAACCCCGAAGAAACCAAAGAAATACAAAGGCAAGTAGAGCACCTCATAGACCATGGACATGTGCGTGAAAGTTTGAGCCCTTGTGCCGTACCGGTCATTCTTGTGCCAAAACATGACGGTAGCTTTCGCATGTGCTCCGATTGTAGACCTATCAGTGCTATCACCGTTCGCTATAGGTATCCCATTCCACGCCTAGATGATATGCTTGATGAGCTTAGCGATGCCACTATCTTTTCCAAAATTGATCTTAAGAGTGATTACTATCAAATCCGCATACAAGAGGGTGATGAATGGAAAACCGCCTTCAAAACCAAGTTTGGTTTGTATGAGTGGTTAGTCATGCCTATGGGTCTCTCGGAAGCATCGGGCACTTTTATGTGCCTTATGAATCATGTATTTCGCCCTTACATTGGTATATTTGTTGTGGTTTACTTTGATGATATTCTTGTTTATAACAAATCTCTTAGAGATCATGTCACCCATGTTTGAACCGTTTTGCAAACTCTTAGAAAAGAGCGCCTCTATGCTAATATGGAGAAATGCCTTTTTGGTGTTGATAATCTCGTTTTCTTGGGTTTTTTTGTTTCTTCTAAGGGTGTTCATGTTGATGAGTCCAAGATCCATGCTATTAAGACTTGGCCGCAACCAACCAACTTGCATCAAGTGCGTAGTTTCTTGGCCTTGCGGGTTTCTATCGTCGCTTTGTGAAGGATTTTAGCACCATTGCTTCGCCTTTACATGCTTTGAGCAAGAAGAATGCGCCTTTTGTTTGGGGACCATCCCAAAATACTGCATTCAATGAGCTTAAGAATTTGCTTACTCATGCTCCCGTGCTTGCTTTACCCAACTTCGACAAGCCTTTTGAGATTCATTGCGATGCTAGTGGTAATGGCATAGGAGGTGTGTTAACGCAAGAGAAGCGCCCCATAGCTTACTTTAGTGAGAAACTTTCTGGAGCGCAACTCAATTACCCCATCTATGACAAAGAGCTATATGCTTTAGTCCGCGTTTTGCATGAATGGGAACATTACCTTCGTCCCCATGAGTTTATCATTCATACCGATCATGAGACTCTCAAGTATCTTAAGGGTCAAACCAAGTTGAACAAGCGTCATGCTAAGTGGAGTGAATTTATTAAGTCTTTTCCTTATGTCATCAAGTACATCAAGGGTAAAGAAAACATTGTAGCAGATGCTCTTTCCTGCATATGCATGCTTGTTACACAACTTGAGTTAGATGTCATTGGCTTTGAGCATATAAAAGACTTGTATGAGCATGATCCTACTTTTGCTATCCCTTATGCAAAGTGGTTGACACATCCATCTTGGGAACGCTATTACATCAAAAATGGATATCTTATGTGAGCTAACAAACTTTGCATCCCCGAGTCTTCTCTTCGTTTGTTCCTTTTGCAGGAATCTCATTGAGGGGGCTTAATGGGACATTTCAGACACGCGACAAAACGTTTGCCATGCTCTCGAAGAACTACTTTTGGCCCAAGATGTTTCGGGACGTCAATCGTTTCACCAACTGATGCTCTACATGTCGCAAAGCTAAGTCCAAAGCTCAATCTCATGGCCTCTATATGCCTCTACCAATTCCATACCAACCATGGGAAGACATTAGCATGGACTTTGTACTTGGTTTGCCTAGGACTCGAAATGGCAAAGATTCAATATTTGTCGTTGTGGACCGTTTCTCAAAAATGGCACATTTTATTCCTTGCAACAACATAGACAATGCTTCACATGTTGCTAATCTCTTTTGTAGGGAAATATTGCGTCTACATGGTGTGCCAAAGACTATCGTCTTGGACCGTGACGTCAAGTTCCTTAGCTACTTTTGGAAGACCCTATGCACCAAGCTTGGAATCAAGCTACTCTTCTCCACGGCTTACCATCCTCAAACAGACGGCCAAACTGAGGTGACCAACCGCACACTCTCCACTCTACTTCGAGTACTCATCAAGAAGAACATCAAGGAATGGGAGGAGTGCCTACCTGTCGCCGAGTTCGCCTACAACCGAGCAAGACACTCAACAACCGGCAAGTCTCCCTTCGAGGTCGTCTACGGATTCAACCCATTGTCACCATTGGACATTCTTCCTCTACCACTCCAAGAGCGCATCAATTTGGACACAAGTGCGCGTGTGACACATCTCAATAAGGTGCATGAATATACAAGAAACACCATCGAGCGTCAAGTTTAATGCCTTGCGACCAAGATCAAATTCAACAAGCAACCTATGGTCTTCAACATTGGTGATCTCGTGTGGCTACACCTTTGCAAGGACCGCTTTCCACAAGAACGCAAGTCCAAGCTTCGACCACGAGCGGATGGACCCTTCAAGGTGCTTGCATGCTACAACGACAATGCTTACAAGATCGACCTCCCACGCGACAAGTACAACGTGAGCGACATCTTCAACGTCAAAGATCTCTCTCCCTTCCATGGTTATGAGGATTTCGATCCGAGGTCGGATATTTCCCAAGGGAGGGGAGATGATGCGGAGCATCCCATGATCATCCCCATGGACACCACCTCAACTATCCAAGCTCCAAGTGGGCCCATGACAAGAGCTAGGGCGCGTGCTATTCAATCCGAGGTGACATCACTCCTACTTGAGTTTCCCTCCTCTTCAAGTGAGACATGGCTACTACCTAAGTCCGAGATGCTGTGTGTGATCAGGTACAACGCTGAAGACACGGAGCCGAGGGATAAACAAGAAGAGACAGGCGTCAACACTCTGGACCGCCCGGAACCTCCGGCACCCGGACCCTCCGACCGACCCGGAGCTTCCGGCCTCCGACGTCTTCGACCAGCCCAGGCGTGCCAACTCTCTGGTAAGCCTGGAACCCGTCCCAGACCTTCCGGCACCCGGAACCTCCGGCCAGCCCGGACCTTCCGGCCCCCGGATGCCAACCCAGCTCCACCCGCGCCAACTCTCTGGTTAGGCCGGACCCTCCCCGGAACCTCCGGCACCCGGAACTTCCGGTCTCGCCCAGAACTTCCGGCCCTGCCTGCACGCAGCGACTTGGGCCGACGCCCGTGTACCCTTTCCTCACTTAGACTATAAATACTATTCTCCTACCTATGTTTTAGGGTTAGCAAAGAGATAGCTCATGTTTGTGTGAGAGCTTTGCTCATCCACTTGGTTACCTTATCCTCGGAGATCGCACCTCTTCACAGAAGATTCCCCAAGCAGATTCAAGACCCCTCTTTAGGGAAGAACATCAAGACCTCCTCACGGAGAAGACCGGTTACCATGTATCGTACCTAGTTGATCGTGGATCATGTATCTTACATTATGTATTCGAGAATCTAGCACTTGTGTGACTATCTTGTTGGTTTGAGTGTTCCTCTCCTATTTCCCTTGTGTTTCCCTCGTTTTCCCCTTTGTATTCTTCGTGTTCATCGCGGGATTCCGCTCCTTTCGTGAAAGATCGGGCGATTAGGGTCCCTACCCTACATCATAACCACATTCACAATAACGCTTAGGTCTCAAGCTTACTCATATCAATGGCATAATCAACTAGCGAGCAATAATAATAAATCTCGGATGACAACACTTTCTCAAAACAATCATAATATGATATAACAAGATGGTATCTCGCTAGCCCTTTTAGAGACCGCAAAACATAAATGCAGAGCACCTTTAAAGATCAAGGACTGACTAGACATTGTAATTCATGGTAAAAGAGATCCAGTCAAGTCATACTCAATGTAAACTAACAGTAATGAATGCAAATGACAGCAGTGCTCTCCAACTGATGCTTTTTAATAAGAGGATGATGACTCAACATAAAAGTAAATAGATAGGCCCTTCGCAGAGGGAAGCAGGGATTTGTAGAGGTGCCAGAGCTCGGTTTTGAAATAGAGGTGAATAATATTTTGAGCGGTATACTTTCATTGTCAACATAACAACCAAGAGATGGCAATATCTTCCATGCTACACACATTATAGGTGGTTCCCAAACAGAATGGTAAAGTTTATACTCCCCCTTCCACCAACAAGCATCAATCCATGGCTTGCTCGAAACAACGAGTGCCTCCAACTAACTAGAGTCCCAGGGGGAGTTTTGTTTGCAATTATTTTGATTTAGTTTGCATAAGCATGGGACTGGGCATCCCGGTGACCAGCCACTTTCTCGTGAGTGAGGAGCGGAATCCACTCCTCTTGAGAATAACCCGCCTAACATGGAAGAAACAGACAGCCCTAGTTGATATATGAGCTATTCGAGCATACAAAACAGGATATTTATTTGAAGGTTTAGAGTTTGGCACATACAAATTTACTTGGAACGGCAGGGAGATACCGCCTATAGGAAGGTATAGTGGACTCATGTGGAATAACTTTGGGGTTTATGGAGTTGGATGCACAAGCAGTATTCCCGCTTAGTACAGGTGAAGGCTGGCAAAAGACTAGGAAGCGACCAGCTAGAGAGCGACAACAGTCATGAACATGCATTAAAATTAATCAACACCGAATGCAAGCATGAGTAGGATATAATCCACCATGAACATAAATATCATGAAGGCTATGTTGATTTTGTTTCAACTACATGCGTGAACATGTGCCTAGTCAAGTCACTTAAATCATTCAGAGGAGGATACCACCCTATCATACCACATCACAACCATTTTGATAGCATGTTGGCATGCAAGGTAAACCATTATAACTCATAGCTAATAAAGCATGGCACAAGAAACTATGATCTCTAGTTGTCATTGCAAACATGTTTATTCATAATAGGCTGAATCGGGAACGATGAGATAATCATATTTACAAAAGCAAAAGAGGTCGAGTTCATACCAGCTTTTCTCATCTCAGTCAGTCCATCATATATCGTCATCATTGCCTTTCACTTGCACGACCGAACGATGTGGATAATAATAATAGTGCCGTGCATTGGACTAAGCTGGAATCTGCAAGCATTCAATAAACAGGTGAAGACAATGCAATATGGGTTCTTTTGTCAGATCAACAATAATGCATATAAGAGCCACTTCAACAATTTAATCATGGTCTTCTCCTATCGACCACCGAAGAAAAGAAATAAAACTATTTACACGGGAAAGCTCCCAACAAGCAAAAGAAGAACATGAAATCTTTTTGGGTTTTCTTTTTAATTGCTACTACAAGCATGGAAATTAAAACTAGCTAAAAGCTACAACTAATTTTTTTGGTTTTTCTTAAGCTTTATTAAACACACAAGAAGAAAGAATAAAAAGGAAAATAAACTAGCATGGATGATACAATGAAAAAGTATGAGCACCGACATCTAGCAATGAGTGTGTGAACATAAATGTAATGTCGGTGAGAAATACGTACTCCCCCAAGCTTAGGCTTTTGGCCTAAGTTGGTCTATGGCCACGGCTGGCCTGGCGGATATCCATAATAGTAGTTGGGGTCATACTGAGATGCAGCGGCTATCGCCTCCTAAGCTGCAGCGTGGCAACGAGCGGCCTCAACCCTCCTCTCGTACTCATCTGCCTCCTCTCTTGTAATAACATATCTTCCTTTTGCCTGATAACCAAAGAAGGCAGGAGCAGGGAGAGTAATACAGACAGCATGCCGTTTGTCAAAGATTAGTCGATACTGGAGAGGTGATTCATTCCTCTCGACAAACTGGTGGTGAACCATAGCATTAAAGTCTAGGTAAGCAGGAGGTAATTCAATATCATATTCATGTATGGCTATACCAAGAAAATTAGCCATGCGGGTTGCATAAATTCCACCAAAGAAATCTCCATTAAATCTATTAAGATGCAACCTTCGTGCAACAATGGCTCCCAAATTATAAGATTTGTCTCCTAACACAGCACTCCTAAGAATACTGAGGTCAGGAACACACATATGACATGCCTCATCTTTACCATTTATGCATCTACCTATGAAGAGAGCAAAATAATGTATAGCAGGAAAATGAATGCTCCCTATGGTAGCTTGTGTTATATCTCTGGATTCCCCCACAGTTATACTAGCAAGAAAATCTCTAAATTCAAATTTGCGTGGTTCCCTAATACTACCCCATTGTGGAAGTTTGCAAGCAGTGGTAAAATCCTCTAAGTCCATAGTCTAAGAATTTTCATAAAGATCAAACAGGACAGTTGGAGAACTTTTATTTTCGGGGTATTTTTATATTGCACGGATAATTCAGATAACAGACAGAAAATACTATTTTTTATTTTATTTAGAATAAATAACAGAAAGTAAAGGTGGGATATAGAAGGTTGTGCCTTCTAGTTTCATCCATCTCATGCTCATCAAAAGGAATCCACTAACAAGGTTGATCAGGTCTTGTTAACAAACTCATTCTGAATAACATGGAACCGGAGAAATTTCGAATAACACTATGTTACCTCAACGGGGATATGCACATCCCCAATAATAAGAATATCATATTTCTTCTTGACAGTAGGAAGAGGAAATTCAAAACCTCCAAATATAATCGACGGAATTTTTTCAATAGAGTTGATACTATGAACTTGAGGTTGTTTCCTCGGAAAGTGTACCGTATGCTCATTACCATTAACATGAAAAGTGAAATTGCCTTTGGTGCAATCAATAACAGCCCCTGCAGTATTCAAAAAGGGTCTTCCAAGAATAATAGACATACTATCGTCCTCAGGAATATCAAGAATAACAAAGTCCGTTAAAATAGTAACGTTTGCAACCACAACAGGCACATCCTCACAAATACCGATAGGTATAGCAGTTGATTTATCAGCCATTTGCAAAGATATTTCAGTAGGTGTCAACTTATTCCAATCAAGTCTACGATATAAAGAGATAGGCATAACACTAACACCTGCTCCAAGATCACATAAAGCAGTTTTAACATAGTTTCTTTTAATGGAGCATGGTATAATTGGTACACCGGGATCTCCTAGTTTCTTAGGTATTCCACCCTCACAAGTATAATTAGCAAGCATGGTGGAAATTTCATCTTCTGGTATCTTCCTTTTATTTGTAACAATATCTTTCATATACTTAGCATAAGGATTAATTTTGAGCATATCAGTAAATCGCATACGCAAAAAGATAGGTCTAATCATTTCAGCAAAGTGCTCAAAATCCTCATCATCCTTTTTCTTGGATGGTTTGGAAGGAAAAGGCATGGGTTTCTGAACCCATGGTTCTCTTTCTTTACCATGTTTCCTAGCAACATAGTCTTTCTTATCATAACATTGATTCTTTGATTGTGGGTTATCAAGATCAACAACAGGTTCAATTTCTATATCATTATCATTACTAGGTTGAGCATCATCATGAACATTATCATTAGCATTATCACTAGTTTCGGGTTCATTACCAGATTGTGTTTCAGCATCAGAGATAGAAATATCATTTGGATTCTCAGGTGTTTCAGTGATAGGTTTACTAGAAGCAAGCGAAGTCCTATCATTTTTCTTTTTCTTCCTATTAGAAGGACTAGGTACATCTACATTATTTCTCTGAGAATCTTGCTCAATTCTCTTAGGGTGGCCTTCGGGATACAAAGGTTCTTGAGTCATTTTACCACCTCTAGTCATAACTCTAACAACATTATCATTATTCTTACTATTCAATTCATTTAGCAAATCATTTTGAGCTTTAAGTACTTGTTCTACTTGAGTGGTAACCATAGAAGCATGTTTGCTAATAAGTTTAAGTTCACCTTTGACATTAGCCATATAATCACCCAAGTGTTCAAGCATATTTGAATTGTATTTCAATTGTCTACCAAAATAAGCATTAAAATCTTCTTGGTTAGATATAAATTTATCAAACTCATCTAAGCATGGGCTAGCAAATTTAGTAAATGGGATTTCAGATTTATCATATCTATAGAGAGAATTTACCTTTACTACCTATGTCGGGTTATCAAGACCATGAGTTTCTTCAATAGGTAATGGATTAAGATCATATGTTTCTTCAACAGCCGGTAAATTAAGACCATGTATTTCTTCAATAGGAGGTAAATTCTTAACATCTTCAGCTTTAATACCTTTTTCTTTCATAGATTTCTTTGCCTCTTGCATATCTTCAGGACTGAGAAATGGAATACCCCTTTTCTTCGGAGTTGGTTTAGGAATAGGCTCAGGAGGTGTCCAATTATTTTCATTTGTCAGCATATTATTCAATAGAATTTCAGCTTCATCCGGCATTCTTTCCCTAAAAACAGAACCATCACAACTATCTAGGTAATCTCTGGAGGCATCGGTTAGTCCATCATAAAAGATATCAAGTATTTCATTTTTCTTAAGAGGATGATCAGGCAAAGCATTAAGCAATTTTAGAAGTCTCCCCCAAGCTTGTGGGAGACTCTCTTTTTCAATTTGCACAAAATTATATATATCCCTTAAAGCAGCTTGTTTCTTATGAGCAGGGAAATATTTAGCAGAGAAGTAATAAATCATATCCTGGGGACTATAGACACAACCAGGATCAAGAGAATTAAACCATATCTTAGCATCACCCTTTAATGAGAACGGAAATATTTTAAGGATATAAAAGTAACAAGTTCTCTCATCATTAGTGAACAGGGTAGCTATATCATTTAATTTAGTAAGATGTGCCACAACAGTTTCAGATTCATGGCCATGAAAAGGATCAGATTCAACCAAAGTAATTATATCAGGATCAACAGAGAATTCATAATCCTTATCGGTAACACAGATAGGTGAAGTAGCAAAAGCAGGGTCAGGTTTCATTCTAGCATTTAGAGATTGTTGATTCCATTTAGCTAATAACCTCTTGAGTTCGTATCTATCTTTGCAAGCTAAAATAGCTAAAGAAGCTTCTTTATCAAAAGCATAACCCTTAGGAATAATAGGCAAGTCTTCATCATCACTTTCATCAGTATTATCAGATTCAATATTTTCACTCTCTCTAACCCTAGCAAGTTGTTCATCAAGAAATTCACTAAGTGGCACAGTAGTATCAAGCATAGAAGTAGTTTCATCATAAGTATCATGTATAGCAGAAGTGGCGTCATCAATAATATGCGACATATCATAACGAATAGCAGAAGGAGATTTAGGTGTCGCAAGCTTACTCAAAACAGAAGGTGAATCAAGTGCAGAGCTAGATGGTAGTTCCTTACCTCCCCTCATAGTTGAGGGATAGATCTTGGTTTTAGGATCTCTCAAGTTCTTCATAATGATAAGCAGATATAAATCCCAAGTGACTCAAAGAATAGAGCTATGCTCCCCGGCAACGGCACCAGAAAATAGTCTTGATAACCCACAAGTATAGGGGATCGCAACAGTTTTCGAGGGTAAAGTATTCAACCCAAATTTATTGATTCGACACAAGGGGAGCCAAAGAATATTCCCATGTATTAGCAGCTGAGTTGTCAATTCAACCACACCTGAAAACTTAATATCTGCGGCAAAGTGTTTAGTAGCAAAGTAATATGATAGTAGTGGTAACGGTAGCAAAAGGTAATGATAGCAAAAGTAATGTTTTTGGTATTTTGTAGTGATGATAACAATAGCAATGGAAAAGTAAATAAGCGAAGAACAATATATGGAAAGCTCGTAGGCAATGGATCAGTGATGGAGAATTATGCCGGATGCGGTTCATCATGTAACAGTCATAACCTAGGGTGACACAGAACTAGCTCCAGTTCATCAATGTAATGTAGGCATGTATTCCGAATATAGTCATACGTGCTTATGGAAAAGAACTTGCATGCCATCTTTTGTCCTACCCTCCCGTGGCAGCGGGGTCCTTACGGAAACTAAGGGATATTAAGGCCTCCTTTTAATAGAGTACCGAAACAAAGCAGTAACACATAGTGAATACATGAACTCCTCAAACTACGGTCATTACCGGTAAGTATCCCGATTATTGTCACTTCGGGGTTAACGGATCATAACACATAATAGGTGACTATAGACTTGAAAGATAGGATCAAGAACTCTCATATATTGATGAAAACATAATAGGTTCAGATCTGAAATCATGGCACTCGGGCCCTAGTGACAAGCATTAAGCATAGCAAAGTCATAGCAACATAAATCTCAGAACATAGTGGATACTAGGGATCAAACCCTAACAAAACTAACTCGATTACATGATAGATCTCATCCAACCCATCACCGTCCAGCAAGCCTACGATGGAATTACTCACGCACGGCGGTGATCATCATGAAATTGGTGATGGAGGATGGTTGATGATGACGATGGCGATGGATTCCCCTCTCCGGAGCCCCGAACGGACTCCAGATCAGCCCTCCCGAGAGGTTTTAGGGCTTGGCGGCGGCTCTGTATCGTAAAACGCGATGAATCCTTCTCTATGATTTTTTCTCCCCGAAACTGATACGTCTCCAACGTATCTACTTTTCCAAACACTTTTGCCCTTGTTTTGGACTCTAACTTGCATGATTTGAATGGAACTAACCCGGACTGACGTTGTTTTCAGCAGAATTACCATGGTGTTATTTATGTGCAAAAACAAATGTTCTTGGAATGACCTGAAACTTCACAGAGCAACTTTTTGGAAAATATAAAAAATACCTGCAAAAGATGAAGGCCATGGGGCCCACCACCTCTCCACGAGGGTGGGGACATGCCTGCCCCCCCTAGGGCGCGCCCCCTACCTCGTGGGCCCCCTGTTGCCTCTCCAACTCCAACTCCAACTCCAACTCTATATATTGTGTTTCGGGGAGAAAAAAATCAGAGAGAAGAATTCATCGCGTTTTACAATACGGAGCCACCACCAAACCCTAAAACCTCTCGGGAGGGCTGATCTGGAGTCCGTTCAGGGCTCCGGAGAGGGGAATCCATTGCCATCATCATCATCAACCATCCTCCATCACAAATTTCATGATGATCACCGCCGTGCGTGAGTAATTCCATCGTAGGCTTGTTGGACGGTGATGGGTTGGATGAGATCTATCATGTAGTTGAGTTAGTTTTGTTAGGGTTTGATCCCTAGTATCCACTATGTTCTGAGATTTATGTTGCTATGACTTTGCTATGCTTAATGCTTGTCACTAGGGCCCGAGTGCCATGATTTCAGATCTGAACCTATTATGTTTTCATCAATATATGAGAGTGTTGATCCTATCAAGTCTATAGTCACCTATTATGTGTTATGATCCGTTAACCCCGAAGTGACAATAATCGGGATACTTACCGATGATGACCGTAGTTTGAGGAGTTCATGTATTCACTATGTGTTACTGCTTTGTTTCGGTACTCTATTAAAAGGAGGCCTTAATATCCCTTAGTTTCCGTAAGGACCCCGCTGCCACGGGAGGGTAGGACAAAAGATGGCATGCAAGTTCTTTTCCATAAGCACGTATGACTATATTTGGAATACATGCCTACATTACATTGATGAACTGGAGCTAGTTCTGTGTCACCCTAGGTTGTGACTATTACATGATGAACCGCATCCGGCATAATTCTCCATCACCGATCCATTTCCTACGAGCTTTCCATATATTGTTCTCCGCTTATTTACTTTTCTGTTGCTATTGTTATCATCACTACAAAATACCAAAAACATTACTTTTACTACCGTTACCTTTTGCTACCATTACCACTACTATCATATTACTTTGCTACTAAATACCTTGCTGCAGATATTAAGTTTCCAGGTGTGGTTGAATTGACAACTCAGCTGCTAATACTTGAGAGTATTCTTTGGCTCCCCTTGTGTCGAATCAATAAATTTGGGTTGAATACTTTACCTTCGAAAACTATTGCGATCCCCTATACTTGTGGGTTATCAAGACTATTTTCTGGCGCCGTTGCCGGGGAGCGTAGCTCTATTCTTTGAGTCACTTGGGATATATATCTGCTTATCATTATGAAGAACTTGAGAGTTCCAAAAACCAAGATCTATCCCTCAACTACGAGGGGAGGTAAGGAACTACCATCTAGCTCTGCACTTGATTCACCTTCTGTTTTGAGTAAGCTTGCGACACCTACACCTGCTTCTGCTATTCGTTCTAATATGTCGCATGTTATTGATGATGCCACTTCTGCTATGCATGATACTTATGATGAAACTGCTTCTATGCTTGATACTACTGTGCCACTTGGTAAATTTCTTGATGAGCAACTTGCTAGAGCTAGAGAAATTGAAAATATTGAATCTGATGATATTGATGAAAGTGATGATGAAGAATCACTTGTTATTCCTAAGGGTTATGTTTTTGATCAAGAAGCTTCTTTAGCTATTTTAGCTTGCAAAAATAGAAATGAACTCAAAAGGTTATTAGCTAAATGGAGTAAGCAATTTCTAAATGCTAGAATGAAACCTGACCCTACTTTTGCTACTTCACCTATCTTTGTTACTCATAAGGATTATGAATTCTTTGTTGAACCTGATATAATTACTTTGGTTGAATCTGATCCTTTTCATGGTTGTGAATCTGAAACTGCTCTGGCACATCTTACTAAATTGAATGATATAGCCACCCTGTTCACTAAAGATGAGAGAACTCGTTACTTTTACATCCTTAAAATATTTTCGTTCTCATTAAAGGGTGATGCTAAGATATGGTTTAACTCTCTTGATCCTAGTTGTGTGCGTAGTCCCCAGGATATGATTTATTACTTCTCTGCTAAATATTCCCCTGCTCATAAGAAACAAGCTGCTTTAAGGGATATATATAATTTTGTGCAAATTGAAGAAGAGAGTCTCCCACAAGCTTGGGGGAGGCTTCTCCAATTACTTAATGCTTTGCCTGATCATCATCTTAAGAAAAATGAAATACTTGATATCTTTTATAATGGACTAACCGATGCCTCCAGAGATTACCTGGATAGTTGTGTTGGTTCCGTTTTCAGGGAAAGAACACCGGATGAAGCTGAAATTCTATTGAATAATATGTTGACAAATGAAAATAATTGGACACCTCCGGAGCCAATTCCTGAGCCTATTCCTAAACCAACTCCGAAGAGGAGGGGTATTCTATTTCTCAGTCCTGAAGATATGCAAGAGGCAAAGAAATCTATGAAAGAAAAAGGTATTAAAGCTGAAGATGTTAAGAATTTACCTCCTATTGAAGAAATACATGGTCTTAATTTACCGCCTGTTTAAGAAACATATAATCTTAATCCATTACCTATTGAAGAAACTCATGGTCTTGATAACCCGACACACGTAGTAAAGGTAAATTCTCTCTATAGATATGATAAAGCTAAAATCCCATTTACTAAATTTGCTAGCTCATGCTTAGATGAGTTTGATAAATTTATGGCTAAGCAAGAAGATTTTAATGCTTATTTTGGTAGACAATTGAAATACAATTCAAATATGCTTGAACACTTCGGTGATTATATGGCTAATGTCAAAGGTGAACTTAAACTTATTAGTAAACATGCTTCTATGGTTACCACTCAAGTAGAACAAGTACTTAAAGCTCAAAATGATTTGCTCAATGAATTGAATAGTAAGGATAATGATAATGCTGTTAGAGTTATGACTAGAGGTGGTAAAATGACTCAGGAACCTTTGTATCCTGAAGGCCACCTTAAGAGAAATGAGCAAGATTCTCAGAGAAATAATATAGATGCACCTAGTCCTTCTAAAAGGAAGAAAAAGAAAAATGGTAGGACTTTGCATGCTTCTAGTGAACCTGTTATTGAACCACCTGAGAATCCAAATGATATTTCTATTTCTGATGCTGAAACTCAAGCTGGTAATGAACCTGAAACTAGTGATAATGCTAATAATAATATTCATGATGATGCTCAACCTAGTAATGATAATGATATAGAAATTGAACCTGCTGTTGATCTTGATAACCCACAATCAAAGAATCAACGTTATGATAAGAAAGACTATGTTGCTAGGAAACATGGTAAATAAAGAGAACCATGGGTTCAGAAACCCATGCCTTTTTCTCTGAAAAAGGATGATGAGGATTTTGAGCGCTTTGCTGAAATGATTAGACCTATCTTTTTGCGTATGCGTTTGACTGATATGCTTAAAATGAATCCTTATGCTAAGTATATGAAAGATATTGTTACAAATAAAAGAAAGATACCGGAAGCTGAAATTTCCATCATGCTTGTTAATTATACTTTTAAGGGTGGAATACCAAAGAAACTTGGAGATCCTGGTGTACCAACTATACCATGCTCCAATAAAAGAAACTATGTTAAAACTGTTTTATGTGATCTTGGAGCCGGTGTTAGTGTTATGCCTCTCTCTTTATATCGTAGACTTGATTTGAATAAGTTGACACCTATTGAAATATCTTTGCAAATGGCTGATAAATCAACTGCTATACCTGTCGGTATTTGTGAGGATGTGCCTGTTGTAGTTGCAAACGTTACTATTTTAACGGACTTTGTTATTCTTAATATTCCCGAGGATGATAGTATGTCTATTATTCTTGGAAGACCCTTTTTGAACATTGCAGGGGATGTTATTGATTGCACTAAAGGCAATGTCACTTTTCATGTTAATGGCAATGAGCATACGGTACACTTTCCGAGGAAACAACCTCAAGTTCATAGTATCAACTCTATTGGAAAATTCCATCGATTATATTTGGAGGTTTTGAATTTCATCTTCCTACTGTCAAGAAGAAATATGATATTCTTATTATTGGGGATGTGCATATCCCCGTTGAGGTAACATAGTGTTATTCGAAATTTCTCCGGTTCCATGTTATTCGGAATGAGTTCGTTAACAAGACTTGATCAACCTTGTTAGTGGATTCCTTTTGATGATCATGAGATGGATGAAACTAGAAGGCACAACCTTCTGTACCCCACTTTTACTTTCTGTTATTTGTATTAAAAAATAAAAACAAATATTTTTCTGTCTGTTATCTGATTATCCGTGCAATATAAAAATACCTCGAAAATAAAAGTTCTCCAAATGCCCTGAAATTTAAATATGATTTTTTCTAGAATATTTGAGAATATTTGGCACTAAGAACACAGCAGGGGGGTCAACCACCAGCCCGCGAGGGTGGAGGACGCGCCCTACCCCCCTAGGCGCGCCCCCTACCTCGTGGGCCCACGGTGGCCCTCCTCCACTTATTCCTGCACCCACACACTTCTTCTTCCTCCCACAAACACGAATATCCAGCTCAAGCACGAGTTCTAGCTCATTTTGCTGCCATTTTCGATCTCCTTGCTCAAAGCACCTCTCACAAAACTGCTTGGGGAGATTGTTCCTTGGTATGTGACTCCTTCATTGGTCCAATTAGTTTTTGTTCTAGTGCTTTATTCATTGCAAATTTTTGCTGCTTAGGTGACCCTGTTCTTGAGCTTGCATGTCAAATTTATATGGTCAAAAGTAGTTTTGATGCATGATATAGGCCCTAGGCACTTGTAGGAGTAGTTTCTATCAATATTATTGAGTTTGGTTTACTTTTATTTTCAAGTTACTAAAAAATTTCAGAATTTTTCAGAGGAAGAAAAATGCTTAGGAAAATGTTCCAAGGTAGTTCCTCAAGAAAGCAAGGATCCAGACTTGCAATGCGTGATGCTGATCAAGAGCCACCAAGAGACGCTCCAGTGCGTCCTTGTGAGTGGCCTTCTGAAAATTTTATGGATCGAGCAGGAATTAAAGAAGAATTCAACGCATATTTGCGTAATGCCGATCTTGTGAGCTTCGAGGAAGAGAAGTGCAGTCAGTATCACAACCTAACCTGTACCTTTGTGAGGAGTTTTGAATTTTCAACTTCACGTAATTCTCCAACTGTCCTGTTTGATCTTTATGAAAATTCTTATACTATGGACTTAGAGGATTTTACCACTGCTTGCAAACTTCCACAATGGGGTAGTATAAGGTATCCTCGCAAATCTGAATTTAGAGATTTTCTTGCTAGCATAACTGTGGGAGAATCTAGAGATATTACACAAGCTACCATAGGGAGCATTCACTTTCCTGCTATACATTATTTTGCTCTCTTCATAGGTAGATGCATTAATGGTAAAGATGAAGCATGTCACATGTGTGTCCCTGACCTCAGCATTCTTAGGAGTGTTGTGTTAGGAGATAAATCTTATAATTTGGGAGCCATTGTTGCGCGTAGGTTGCATCTTAATAGATTTAATGAAGATTTCTTTGGGGGAATTTATGCAACCCGCATAGCTAATTCTCTTGGTATAGCCATACGCGAAGATGATATTGAATTACCTCCTGCTTACCTAGACTTTAATGCTATGGTTCACCACCAGTTTGTCGAGAGGAATGAATCACCTCTCCAGTATCGACTAATCTTTGACAGACGTCGTGCTGTCCATATTACTCTCCCTGCCCCTGCCTTATTTGATCATCAGGCAAAAGGAAGATATACTATTACCAGAGAGGAGACAGATGAGTACAAGAGGAGAGCGGAGGCCGCTCGTCGCCATGCTACAGCTCAGCAGGCGATAGCCGCTGCATCGCAGTACGACCCCAACTATTATTATGGATATCCGCCAGGCCAGCCGTGACCATAGACCAACTTAGGCCAAAAGCCTAAGCTTGGGTGAGTACGTATTTCCCACTGACATTACATTTATACTCACACACTCATTGCTAGATGTCGGTGCTCATAATTTTTCATTATATGATCCATGCTAGTTTATTTTCCTTTTTTATGCTTTCTTCTTGTGTGTTTAATAAACCTTAAGAAAAATCAAAAAAATTAGTTGTAGCTTTTAATCAGTTTAATTTCCATGCTTGTAGTAGTAATTAAAAACAAACCCCAAAAAGATTTCCTGTTCTTCTTTTGCTTGTTGGGAGCTTTCCCGTGTAAATAGTTTTATTTCTTTTCTTTTCTTTGGGGGTCGATAGGAGAAGGCCATAATTAAATTATTGAAGTGGCTCTTATATGCATTATTGTTTATCTGACAAAAGAGCCCATATTGCCTTGTCTTTTCCTATTTATTGAATGCTTGCAGATTCCAGCTTAGTCCAATGCACGTGCACTATTATTATTAGTCACATCATTCGGTCGTGCAAGTGAAAGGCAATTATGATGATATATGATGGACTGACTGAGATGAGAAAAGCTGGTATGAACTCGACCTCTTTTGTTTTTTGTAAATATGATTAGTTCATCATTCCTGATTCAGCCTATTATGGATAAACATGTTTGCAATGACAATTAGAGATCATAGTTTCTTGTGCCATGCTTGATTAGCTATGAGTTATAATGGTTTACCTTGCGTGCCCACATGCTATTGAGATAGTTATGATGTGGTATGATAGGATGGTATCCTCCTCTGAATGATTTAAGTGACTTGACTTGGCTCATGTTCACGCATGTAGTTGAAACAAAATCAACATAGCCTTCATGATATTTATATTCATGGTGGATTATATCCTACTCATGTTTGCATTCGGTGTTGATTAATTTTAATGCATGTTCATGACTGTTGTCGCTCTCTAGCTGGTCGCCTACCAGTCTTTTGCTAGGCTTCACCTGTACTAAGCGGGAATACTGCTTGTGCATCCAAACTCCTTAAACCCCAAATTTATTCCACATGAGTCCACTATACCTACCTATATACGGTATCTACCTGCCGTTCCAAGTAAATTTGTATGTGCCAAACTCTAAACCTTCAAATACATATCATGTTTTGTATGCTCGAATAGCTCATGTATCAACTAGGGCTGTCTGTATCTTCCATGTTAGGCGGGCTATTCTCAAGAGGAGTGGACTCCGCTCCTCACTCACGAGATAAATGGCTAGTCACCGGGATGCCCAGTCCCATGCTTTATGCAAACTAAATCAAAATAATTGCAAAGAAAACTCCCCTTGGGACTCTTGTTAGTTGGAGGCACTCATTGTTTCGAGCAAGCCATGGATTGATGCTTGTTGGTGGAAGGAGGAGTATAAACTTTACCATTCTGTTTGGGAACCGCCTATAATGTGCGTTGTATGGAAGATATCGCCATCTCTTGGTTGTTATGTTGACAATGAAAGTATACCGCTCAAAATATTATTCACCTCTGTTTCAAAACCGAGCTCTGACACCTCTACAAATCCCTGCTTCCCTCTACGAAGGGCCTATCTATTTATTTTTATGTTGAGCCATCCCCCTCTAATTAAAAAGCATCAGTTGGAGAGCACTGCTGTCATTTGCATTCATTATTTTTAGTTTACATTGAGTATTACTTGACTAGATCTCTTTTACCATGAATTACAATGTCTAGTCAGTCCTTGGTCTTTAAAGGTGCTCTGTATTTATGTTTTGCGGTCTCAGAAAGGGCTAGCGAGATACCATCTTGTTATATCATATTATGTTTGTTTGGGAAAGTGTTGTCATCCGAGATTTATTATTATTGCTCGCTAGTTGATTATGCCATTGATATGAGTAAACTTGAGACCTAAGCGTTATTGCGAATGTGGTTAGTTATAATCTTTGTTGAAAACTTGAATGCTGGCTTTACATATTTACAATAACAAGAGCAAACAGAGTTTGTAAAATTTTTTCTTTATCACTTTCAGTTTGTCAACTGAATTGCTTGAGGACAAGCAAAGGTTTAAACTTGGGGGAGTTGATACGTCTCCAACGTATCTACTTTTCCAAACACTTTTGCCCTTGTTTTGGACTCTAACTTGCATGATTTGAATGGAACTAACCCGGACTAACGCTATTTTCAGCAGAATTGCCATGGTGTTATTTATGTGCAGAAACAAATGTTCTCAGAATGACCTGAAACTTCACGGAGCAACTTTTTGAAAAATATAAAAATACCTACAAAAGATGAAGGCCAGGGGGCCCACCACCTCTCCACGAGGGTGGGGAGCGCGCCTGCCCCCTAGGGCGCGCCCCCCTACCTTGTGGGCCCCTGTTGTCTCTCCGACTCCAACTCCAACTCTATATATTGTGATTCGGAGAGAAAAATCAGAGAGAAGAATTCATCACGTTTTACGATACGGAGCCGCCAAGCCCTAGAACCTCTCGGGAGGGCTGATCTGGAGTCCGTTCGGGGCTCCGGAAAGGGGAATCCGTCGCCATCGTCATCATCAACCATCCTCCATCACCAATTTCATGATGCTCACCATCGTGCGTGAGTAATTCCATCGTAGGCTTGCTGGACGATGATGGGTTGGATGGGATCTATCATGTAATCGAGTTAGTTTTGTTAGGGTTTGATCCCTAGTATCTGATAACCCACAAGTATAGGGGATCGCAATAGGTTTCGATAAGTAAGAGTGTCGAACCCAACGAGGAGCTAAAGGTAGAACAAATATTCCCTCAAGTTCTATCGACCAACGATACAACTCTACGCACGCTTGACGTTCGCTTTACCTAGAACAAGTATGAAACTAGAAGTACTTTGTAGGTGTTGTTGGATAGTTTGCAAGATAATAAAGAGTGCGAAAATAAAAGCTAGGGGCTGTTTAGATAAATAAACAATAAAGTAAATATAGCGAGTGTGGAAAAGTGGTGGTAGGAGTTGCGAAATTGCCCCTAAGCAATTGACTACTTTACTAGGCCGATAGCAAGTATTATGTGGGAGAGGCCACTGCTAGCATGTCATCCCTGACTTGGAATTCTATGCACTTATGATTGGAACTATTAGCAAGCATCCGCAACTACTAATGGTCATTAAGGTAAAACCCAACCATAGCATTAAGATATATTGGTCCCCCTTCAATCCCGTATGCATCAATTTCTATGCTAGGTTGAAGTTTCTGTCACTCTTGCCCTCCTATACATAGTCCTATCAACATACAACTAACCCTAGGGTGTGATCCACGCGCACAATCATATGATGGACACCAAAGGACAGCAACATAACCACAAGCAAATTAAATCAATCATAGCAATTCATCAACCACCGATAAGACAACGAAAATCTACTCAGACATCATAGGATGACAACACATCATTGGATAATAATATGAAGCATAAAGCACCATGTTCAAGTAGAGGGTACAGCGGGTTGCGGGAGAGTGGGCCGCTGTAGATAGAGGGGGGAAGGTGATGGAGATGTTGGTGAAGATCGCGGAGGTGTTGGTGTAGATCGCGGTGATGATGATGATGGCCACGGCAGCGTTCCGGCGCCACCGGAAGAGAAGGGGAGAGGGGGCCCCTTCGTCTTCTTCTTCCTTGACCTCCTTCCTAGATGGGAGAAGGGTTTCCTCTTTGGTCCTTAGCCTCCATGGCATGGGAGGGGCGAGAGCCCCTCCAAGATTGGATCTGTCTCTCTGTCTCTCTCTGTTTCTGCGTTCTCAGATTCCTCCCTTTCATCGTTTCTTATATTTCCGGAGATCCGTAACTCCGATTGGGCTGAAATTTTGACACGATCTCTATCCGGAAATTAGCTTTCTTGCGGCGAAAGAAGGGCATCAACCGCCTTACGGGGTGGCCACGAGGGTCAGGGGCGCGCCCCCTACCTCGTGGGCCCCTCGAGCATCGTCTCGCGTGGATTTTTCTTCCCAAAAATCATATATATTCCAAAAAAAATCTCCGTCAGTTTTTATTCCGTTTGGACTCCGTTTGATATGGATATTCTGCGAAACAAAAAACATGCAACAAACAGGAACTGGCACTGGGCACTGGATCAATATGTTAGTCCCAAAAATAGTATAAAAGGTTGACAAAAGTATATGAAAGTTGAATAATATTGGCATGAAACAATCAAAAATTATAGATACGACGAAGACGTATCAGCATCCCCAAGCTTAATTCCTGCTCGTCCTCGAGTAGGTAAATGATAAAAAAATAATTTTTGATGTGGAATGCTACCTAACATAATCTTGATCATATGTCTAATCATGACATGAATATTAAGACACAAGTGATTCAAAGCAATAGTCTATCATTTGACATAAAAACAACTAGTTGACCCGTTGCGCCCAATGACGCAGAGACCCGCTAAAGACATGTCGATGAAAATAGTTTCATTTTGCAAGGACATATTCGATACTGGTAGTAGAATGGCCACGTGTTAAATCATACGATATTGAGACCATGTTTATTCCATGTGCGCGATGAAAAGATATTCAAGGTTTAGTTGTGGGCAAGCACATATGGCAACAAATTTAATCTCTTTTAGTCTGGATAAACGGTAGCTTGTTGTCTACAATGAAATGCATATACACATAAGTCCCATTTGAGACAATATATATGTAAATCTATGTTTTACTTTGTTTAGTTATGGGCAAGCACATATGGTAACAAATCTAATACCCTTTAGCAGCAAAAAACGATGGATTGTTATCTACAATGAGATGTATGTACACATTATAATTTGGTAGCACAAAGTCCCATTCAAAATCATGGCATGTTGAAAATATTTCCATTTTCAGCAACTCTGCTTTAGAAACTACACCCAGGAAGAATTTACATCTTAGTCACATTGGAAACCATACGGCGTTAGTTATGCTGTTTACAGAGACAAACGTTGCAGGTAACAAGGGACTTTTAATAGAATCATCACCAGCTCTCACAACCTGGGTAAGTCTCAGTTCTGCATCTACTATAAACAAAAATATCATAATAAATTGAGGCTAAACCTCTGTGCCTATGGTAAACAAAAGGAGGGAAACACACCATAATTCTTAAAGGACCTATCCTAGGATGCATTTGACCGCTGTACCATCCTAAAAGTCCTTCCTGATGCTTCTTAGCTGATCGCCCTGCGTATGAGATTTTGTGCCACCTTCTCAACGCTGTACCATCCTAAACCATTATGACCTACTAAAACCCAACCTGACAAAGTGATCCATTTCAAATTTTCAATACATAACATTTGATGCGTTGTTAATTGCCAAGTTGTTTAAATTTTTGGAATAGAATCATGTGGCCCAAACATATCTTGTATTGCCGTTTACGGAATAAAGGAAATCAAAAATATTTTAACATTAATTTATCTGCCATCCTAACAATAGCCTCATATAGCACCACATCTCTAACCTTAAGCTTTTTGAAAAATGTCATATAAATATTTTGAACAAAATGAATGGCAAACAAAGAAGTAATATATACACATAAAATTCATGTTTACTGGTTTACTATGAATCACTTGATGAAGGAAGCAATTGATTTCAACTATAAGAATGATCATATATTGATCATACTCCTAGTGGCTCCATGGTCAAGGTGAGGTAAGACCTCTGTGGTGACGGGTGAAGCAAAAATATGCGGGTAAGTCTCAAAACTGCTGAACTATACATTATGTTTCATTTCATGAAGCACACTGAACCATTGATACTGCATTAAATGGCTAAAGAACCATAACCTGAAAAGCTGTCATGGTGATTCAATTTCTAAAACATGTGGCTCTTTTTTGTAATGTTGGCCAATTTCAGAAGATACAAAAAAAGGGCATGCAAAGATCATAATCTGAACTAGATGTCTAGAATTTATAGAGAAAATAGATATGATAGTCGAAGCATGAGGCAAAAATTCTTTTAGGTCCTGGCACAAAATCACAAACCCATAATTGATATCCAAAGGTCACTATTTTGAATTCTCGCTAAGCATGGCAGGCAAAGTATTAGAGGATGCAAATGCTTCTATTCTCCTTATTAATTGTTGCAATGTAAATCTGTAAGATATACATGCAATTCCAGCCAGGAACACACTGACCAAATACCATCAAAACCACTATGGGAAATTAAGAATAGGTTCCAACTTTTTGTTCACAGGAAATAAAGTAAGAAAAGAATATACCAAAATTTTAATATGAGTTGTAGAGAGGTGGGGAACCATGATCCTTCTTCGGGAAGAGACACCAACGGCTGGGCGTCGGAGGGCTCTTCTGACACACATAAAGCAGATACATCATCTGCAAACCATGCCCTTGCTCAGGTTGGAGCCTCATTTGAAGAACAGATGCCTATAGAACAAAAACGGGGTCAACGGCCTTGATGCTCTTTCTAGGTGGAAAAGGCCATCATGGAGAAACTTCTAAAGAAATACAATAGAGAACAAATGGCCGTCAGAAGAGTTCAGATAGTTTCCTCAAAACCAGAGCAAAATAATAAATAATAAACAACCATATGTTCACTTGTTTAGGATGTTTTCGGTCATACAGACCACATTTCTGGTCCCTTTCCCACTATATCTTAACTCGTTTTCTGATCACAGCTACACGACCATGTGTCATAAAAATACCAGTTTTGTAGAGAACTTGTCGCCAAATGGTGTATCATTATCAAGAAAATTTGGATGAAGGACTGCCAATTTAGCACATGTGTTTAATCTTATCCAAGTGTTTGAACCCCCAAAAGCATAACATACTAATTCCTTGTCTTCAAATATCATTATGGATGGAAAATAAAAAACAGTGCATTAACCAAATACGTGATGCACTTGTTACTGAAAATTACAATGAGTACACATCAATTAAGCTAAAGAATTTGCAAAGAAAGCCTACCACAGGGGACAGAATCTTCAATGAACTGAAATTGCTCTTTACAATGGTGTTTCAACTAATACCACTAATTTCTGCATACTATAAGTTGTTAATTCTTTTATTTTATAATAGAGAGGATTTTTTGGTCTATTGGTGCATATGCGTTATGTCTTTCAGATTCCACCAAGATTGTGATAGGACTTGGAGTTACAGGTAAGCTGTGGTCTGTAGTCTGTAATAGGTACTGTAGTCTGTAAGAGGCTCAACGATGAAACATTATTTTTCGAGGGAAGTTGCTTAATGAAAGGAAGAAAATATTTGAACGTAGCTACAGACCCATATCAATCACTATCGGCAGGAATTGGGATGAAGATTGAGAGAGTTGAGAAGAGGGAGAAACATACCTAATACAAATTCCATTGCAGCCTTCTTTCATTTCACTCGTCACCAATAAGCATGCTGTTGACATTAGGTGCCAAGTTGCCTCTTGAATATCCACGAGGAATAGCAGCAACAAGAAAACCCTGAAATTGTATTTAAATAGCTCAGCTAACTAACCATGGTGTAGCAAAAGTAAAATGGCCATATCTAGGCAAGAAGTTTCGGCCAAAAACTAATGCAGCATGGTACGCGAAAATGCATCATAAGACTAATTAGTTAGTTCCTTAATCAATGGATAGTTTCCACTTTTCCCAACCTGATTATATTTTTTCTGCATTTAACTATACTATTCTAAGTAACCTACCACATAGAGCAACAAAAAGTACCATGGCATGAATGATACACAAACTAACATACCTAGAATAAGCAATCAAGTGGCCTAAACATATGTATTAAAGTAGGAAGGGATGGGAAATGGCAGTCCATGTGAACTAATTACCTGGCTGGAAGCCATTGCAGAATGTCAGGTGAAGAGTTATCATGGCCAATATACAAGAAACAGATTTCAAGAGTTCCCCAAATCAATTCACCAGAACCAAGATGGACACTGCATGTACAAAGTTGAGATTTGAAAGACATTAACACAATAAAATCATTGTGTTGAAGGACGATTTTAGGTGAAAAAAAACTGCAGGAAAACATTGTGTTAATCTCTGCAACATCTTATTATTAAATTTATCACACCTTATTAAAACATTAGTTTGTACCAAGACGAATAGATGCCGAGTCTGTACTGCGGCAAAACCATAAGCGCTCACAAATTAGAGAGCAAAGAATAGTAGTACCTAATATGCTAACATATTGCCTTAATGTAGTACTGCACTATTAATACCTGAAAATGGTACACGTGATTTAGAGGAACATAATATACATGATGAGCAAAAGAAACTTTTTTATGCTGGTATATGCTAGGTTGCAACAGAAATTTAAGAAGCTGATATGCTGCAGTATACTGTACTTGATAATCTGAATAGTCCAGAATAATTATTTGTTTGCTTTCAGTCACTTAATCTGCAGCAGAAGGGAAGAAAAATGCAGGAAAATAACAGAAGGTGCTGAAAGGACATGGGACAAACATAGACTATGGGGACAAACTGAAATTGCTAATCGTGATACTTATTACCTGAACAGACATTCACATTCATTGGTGTGGCACTTAGTCGTAACTAAAATGCACGGATATTGGTGTTCCACAGTAATAGACACTTGAAGCCCCATGTTGTAATTGTAACTGAGCAGAGATATAACAAAATATTACAGATTAGATATTTATTTAGGAGTCAGTGAAGAGCAAGCAGGTTCACCTATTCCCCTGCCTTATCCTCTGGAAGCAAACTGGGAATGCGTTTGCTCCCTGTAGGGTTCAGCAAGGAAGTCTACAAATAATCCCAGCAGGGCTCGCTGAGATATGAGAACAAGCCAAACTTACCATCGAGCCTTTCCAGCCACGGAGATGAGCCGATCCGCCTCCCTGGCAGGCATCCGCGCCTCTCCTCCTTCTCTGGCCAGCGACGCCCGGTTGAGCTCCTCCTTCTGCGGCTTCCTTGCGACGAGGGCTCGCCTCCTCCCGAGGCTTCCTCGCGAGCTGGGGTGGATAAGGACCTCAGGAGATGGTGGATCTCGCCGAAAGAACTGGCAGAGCTTTTGGGGCTGCGGGGGGAGGGGGGGGGGGAGTAAGGACCGGAGGAGGGTGGTGGCGCGGCGGCTGCATTGACGACGGAGGCGAGCCGATCCACCTCCTTAGCAGGCATCCGCGACTGTCCTCCTTCTCCGGCCGGCGACGCCCGGTTGAGCTCCTCCTTCCGTGGTTTCCTCACGACGAGGGCTCGACTCCTGGCTGGGGGGGGGGGGGGGGGGGGGGGGGGGGAAGGACCGGAGGAGGGCGTGGTCGCGCTAGGAGGAAGGAGGAGGAAGGGGGAGAAGGGATGCGGCGGCCGGCGGCTATCCGGACGAGCAGCAAGGAGGGAGGGGGGCCAGCGCTGTCGAGCAAGGGAGGAAGGAGAGGTGTGGCGGCTAGGGTTGGTGCGGGTGTGGGCTCTGGCGCAGCAACTCCGCGACCAGGATTGGGAGCGGAGCGCGCGCGGGGATTGGGCGAAAGCCTTTTCCACCCAAGATCGATCAACCCAGCCAATAAACACGAGGCGCGAGCCCACCAGTCATTGGACGGCAGAAACGACCGCGAGGTGAAATCGGATTTAACAGCAGGTAAAGATCTCACGGCTCATACACTTTAGATGGCCAGATCCAACGGCCAGTGAAGGAACTGATCGAGGGAGCATTCTCCAAGTGAATTGGCTAGTCTCTGTATTGTTTTAAATAATACTTCAAGCCTACTAATAAAGCAATCATTTCTTCTCAAAATAACATGGTCAAAGAAAGTTATCCCTACAAAATCATATAGTCTGGCTATGCTCTATCTTCACCACACAAAGTATTTAAATCATGCACAATCTCGATGCCAAGCAATTGTTTCATACTTTTGACATTCTTAAAACTTTTTCAATCTTCACGCAATACATGAGCGTGAGCCATAGACATAACACTATAGGTGGAATAGAATGGTGGTTGTGGAGAAGACAAAAAGAAAAAGATAGTCTCACATCAACTAGGCGTATCAACGGGCTATGGAGATGCCCATCAATATATATATCAATGCGAGTGAGTAGGGATTGCCATGCAACGGATGCACTAGAGCTATAAGTGTATGAAAGCTCAAACTGAAACTAAGTGGGTGTGCATCCAACTTGCTTGCTCATGCAGACCTCGGGCATTTGAGGAAGCCCATCATCGGAATATACAAACCAAGTTCTATAATGAAAATTCCCACTAGTATATGAAAGTGATAACTCAAGAGACTCTCTATATAAAGATCATGGTGCTACTTTGAAGCACAAGTGTGGTAAAAGGATAGTAGCACTGCCCCTTCTCTCTTTTTTTCTCATTTTTTTTGTTTTTTTTCTCTTTTTTGGGCCTTCTCTTTTTTTGGCCTTTCTCTTTTTTTTTTTTTTTTTTTATTTTTTTGTCCTTAGTCTCATCCCGACTTGTGGGGAATCATAGTCTCCATCATCCTTTTCTCATTGGGGCAATGCTTTAATAATGATGATCATCATACTTTTATTTACTTACAACTCAATATTACAACTCAATATTACAACTCGATACTAGAACAAAGATATGACTCTATATGAATGCCTCCGGCGGTGTACCGGGATATGCAATGATCTAGCGTGGCAATGACATCAAAAAACGGACAAGCCATGAAAACATCATACTAGCTATCTTACGATCATGCAAAGCAATATGACAATGATGCTCGAGTCATGTATATGATGATGATGGAAGTTGCATGGCAATATATCTCGGAATGGCTATGAAAATGCCATGATAGGTAGGTATGGTGGCTGTTTTGAGGAAGGTATATGGTGAGTTTATGGTACCGGCGAAAGTTGCGCAGTACTAGAGAGGCTAGCAATGGTGAAAGGGTAAGAGTGCGTATAATCCATGGACTCAACATTAGTCATAAAGAACTCGCATACTTATTGCAAAAATCTATTAGTCATCGAAACAAAGTACTACACGCATGCTCCTAGGGGGGATAGATTGGCAGGAAAAGACCATCGCTCGTCCCCGACCGCCACTCATAAGGAAGACAATCAATAAACACCTCATGCTCCGACTTCGTTACATAACGGTTCACCATACGTGCATGCTACGGGACTTGCAAACCTCAACACAAGTATTTCTTAACTTCACAATTACTCGACTAGCATGACTCTAATATCACCACATTTATATCGCAAAACTATTGCAAGGAATCAAACATATCATATTCAGTGATCTACAAGTTTTATGTAAGATTTTATGACTAACCATGTGAATGACCAATTCCTGTCATCTCTCTAAATAGATATAAGTGAAGTAAGAGAGTTTAATTCTTTATACAAAAGATATGCCCGTGCTCTAATAAATATAAGTGAAGTAAAAGAGCATTCTACAAATGGCGGTTGTCTATGTAAAGAGAAACATGCAATCCAAACTTCAAATGATATAAGTGAAGCACATGAAGCATTCTATAAAGCCATACTCAAAAGATATAAGTGAAGTGCAAAGAGCATTCTATAAATCAACAAAGGACTATCTCATACCAGCATGGTGCATAAAAGAAAAAATGAAAACTAGATGCAAAAGATGCTCCAAGATTGCACATATCGCATGAACAAAACGAATCTGAAAACATACCGATATTTGTTGAAGAAAGAGGGGATGCCTCCCCAGCATCCCCAAGCTTAGACGCTTGAGTCTCCTTGAATATTTACTTGGGGTGCCTCGGGCATCCCCAAGCTTGAGCTTTTGCCTCTCTTCCTTCTTCTCACATCGAAACCTTCTCAATCATCGAACACTTCATCCACACAAAACTTTAACAGAAAACTCGGTAAGATCCGTTAGTATAATAAAGCAAATCACCACTATAAGTACTGTTGCAAACCAATTCATATTTTGTTTTTGCATTGTATCTAATGTAGTATAAATTTTTCATGGCTTAATCCACTGATATAAGTTGATAGTTTCATCAAAACAAGCAAACTATGCATCAAAAACAGAATCTGTCTAAAACAGAACAGTCTGTAGCAATCTGAACATTCACCATACTTCTGATACTTGAAAAATTGTACCAAATTAGGAAAAATAAACAATTTGTATAGGAAAACAGTGCAAAAAGAATCATAACCATTTGACGTTCCAGCTAAAATGTAAAATCGTGCACTACAGACAAAGTTTCTGTCCTGCACCGTACAAACCATCAAGCAAATGTAAACATCCTAAAGGCAAACCTTGGCACATTATTTTTATAATACAATGGAATTGTACAAGGGGATAATTATTTTTGTTGAAAATTTTCTGTAATCAAGATTCACAAAGTTGTCATGAGCATGAACAAAGTTCAAGGAGCTCTCCCACTTCAACAGTGCTTGTCTTTCTCATTTTCACTTTCCTTTTTGAAAAGTTTTGGGTTCCCCTCTTTATTTTTGTTGTTTTTAAACTATATGAAAGCACTCAACAGAAATAAATGACTCTCTAAAACTTCCGGGTTGTCTCCCTGGCAGCGCTTTCTTTAAAGCCATTAAGCTAGGCATATAGTGCTCAAGTAATGGATCCACCTGGATCCCAAGGTATATCAAAGCCAATTTTAATTAACAATGATTTGTAATTTAGTAGTGAGCACAAAGCAACATATATAAAGCAATGACGAAGTCTAACCCTCTTCCTATGCATCGGCATGTCATAAAAGAATAATTCATGCACACCTAGTAAAGGCCAATGCATAGTATAAACATTTTCTTGCAATTTTATCATGTGGGAAGTATAGAGAGGTGGAGATATAGTTCCTCTCTCATAATAATTGCAAGTAGGAGCAGCAAGCACATGCATATTATATTCATTAAAATCATCATGTGTAACAGTAAAAGGCAACCCATCAATATAATCCTTAATAAGTGCAAACTTCTCCGATATAGTGTAGTCGGGAGAATTCAAAAAGATGATAGGACTATCATGTGTGGGTGCAATAGCAACAATTTCATGTTTAACATAAGGAACTATAGAAAGTTCATCTCCATAAGCATAATTCATATTGTCATCTTGGCCACAAGTATAGCAAGCATCATCAAAAAGGGATATTTCAAAAGAATCGACGGGATCATAGCAATTATCATAATATTCATCCTTCGGTAAGCATGGAGGGGAATTAAACAATGTATGAGTTGAAGAGTTACTCTCATTAGAAGGTGGGCATGGGTGATCAATCCGCTCTTCCTCCTTTTGTTCTTCGCTCTCCTCCTCATCTTTTCCATCCAATGAGCTCACAGTTTCATCAATTTCTTCTTCCATAGACTCCTGCAAAATATTAGTGTCTTCTTGGACAGCGGAGTATTTCTCAATATATTGTTTAACATAGGTATTAGAAGCATAATTATCATATCAATATTTAAGTATAGCAAAATTTTCAGATTTGTGAAAAGTAGCATCATACTTTTCAATCAAATAAGCAATTTCATAAGCACCCTCAAAAGCAACAAATTCTTCAATTTGTTGAACATCATAGTAACTATGAACACCTTTAGCATAAGAAGATAAGCTTCCATTATCAATAAACTCACATTGGTAGGGAATGTGTTTCTTAGGGTTTTCAGAACAGCAAGTAAAATCATATAATTCACATAAATTCCAAGCATAGCATTGCAAACGTTGAATTTGACTCCATAATAATTTCCCTTTTTCAGATATACGGTGTCGCACATAACAAGCATGCTCATCTAAAGATTTGCCCTCAACTAAGTTAGTTGGGGTTTCGGCACGAGCACAAAGGGATCAAAGATGATCCAAGTAAAAAGCTTCAGCAGTGTGATAGATTTTGAGTGGTTCTTCAACCATTGGTTCAGTAGGTACAACTAATTTTTTTGGTATTTTGCGTTTCCTACCCATAACTAAAGATAGAAAACAACTAAGAACAGCAAATAAAAATTACTTAGTGATAAAGCAAACAAGCACACACGAGAATATTCACCCCACGCTATTGCTCCCCGGCAACGGCGCCAGAAAAAGGTCTTGATAATCCACAAGTATAGGGGATTGCAACAGTTTTCGATAAGTAAGAGTGTCGAACCCAACGAGGAGCTAAAGGTAGAACACATATTCCCTCAAGTTCTATCGACCACCTATACAACTCTACGCACGCTTGACGTTCACTTTACATAGAACAAGGATGAAACTAGAAGTGCTTTGTAGGTGTTGTTGGATAGGTTTGCAAGATAATAAAGAGTGCGAAAATAAAAGCTAGGGGCTGTTTAGATAAATAAACAATAAAGTAAATATAGCGAGTGTGGAAAAGTGGTGGTAGGAGTTGCGAAATTGCCCCTAAGAAATTGACTACTTTACTAGACCGATAGCAAGTATTATGTGGGAGAGGCCACTGCTAGCATGTCATCCCTGACTTGGAATTCTATGCACTTATGATTGGAACTATTAGCAAGCATCCGCAACTACTAATGTTCATTAAGGTAAAACCCAACCATAGCATTAAGATATATTGGTCCCCCTTCAATCCCGTATGCATCAATTTCTATGCTAGGTTGAAGCTTATGTCACTCTTGCCCTCCTATACATAGTCCTATCAACATACAACTAACTCTAGGGTGTGATCCACGCGCACAATCATATGATGGGCACCAAATGATAGCAACATAACCACAAGCAAATTAAATCAATCATAGCAATTCATCAACCACCCATAGGACAACGAAAATCTACTCACACATCATAGGATGGCAACACATCATTGGATAATAATATGAAGCATAAAGCACCATGTTCAAGTAGAGGGTACAGCGGGTTGCGGGAGAGTGGACCGCTGTAGATAGAGGGGGGAAGGTGATGGAGATGTTGGTGAAGATGGCGGAGGTGTTGGTGTAGATCGCGGTGATGATGATGATGGCCACGGCAGCGTTCCGGCGCCACCGGAAGAGAAGGGGAGAGGGGGACCCTTCATCTTCTTCTTCCTTGACCTCCTCCCTAGATGGGAGAAGGGTTTCCCCTCTGGTCCTTGGCCTCCATGGCATGGGAGGGGCGAGAGCCCCTCCGAGATTGGATCTGTCTCTTTGTCTCTCTCTGTTTCTGCGTTCTCAGATTCCTCCCTTTCACTGTTTCTTATATTCCCGGAGATCCGTAACTCCGATTGGGCTGAAATTTTGACACAATCTCTATCCGAAAATTAGCTTTCTTGCGCCGAAAGAAGGGCATCAACCGCCTTACAGGGTGGCCACTATTGGAAATATGCACTAGAGGCAATAATAAAAGCATTATTATTATATTTCCTTATTCATGATAATTGTCTTTATTCATGCTATAATTGTGTTATCCGGAAATCGTAATACATGTGTGAATAACAGACACCAACATGTCCCTAGTAAGCCTCTAGTTGACTAGCTCGTTGATCAACAGATAGTCATGGTTTCCTGACTATGGACATTGGATGTCATTGATAACGAGATCACATCATTAGGAGAATGATGTGATGGACAAGACCCAATCCTAAACATAGCACAAGTCGTATAGTTCGTTTGCTAGAGTTTTTCCAATGTCAAGTATCTTTTCCTTAGACCATGAGATCGTGTAACTCCCGGATACCGTAGGAGTGCTTTGGGTATACCAAACGTCACAACGTAACTGGGTGACTATAAAGGTAGACTACGGGTATCTCCGAAAGTGTCTGTTGGGTTGACATGGATCAAGACTGGGATTTGTCACTCCGTATGACGGAGAGGTATCACTGGGCCCACTCGGTAATGCATCATCATAATGAGCTCAAAGTGACCAAGTGTCTAGTCACGGGATCATGCATTACGGTACGAGTAAAGTGACTTGTCGGTAACGAGATTGAACGAGGTATTGGGATACCGACGATCGAATCTCGGGCAAGTAACATATTGATTGACAAAGGGAATTGCATACGGGGTTGATTGAATCCTCGACATCGTGGTTCATCCGATGAGATCATCGTGGAGCATGTGGGAGCCAACATGGGTATCCAGATCCCGCTGTTGGTTATTGACCGGAGAGTCGTCTCGGTCATGTCTGCTTGTCTCCCGAACCCGTAGGGTCTACACACTTAAGGTTCGGTGACGCTAGGGTTGTGAAGATATGTATATGCAGTAACCCGAATGTTGTTCGGAGTCCCGGATGAGATCCCGGACGTCACGAGGAGTTCCGGAATGGTCCGGAGGTAAAGAATTATATATAGGAAGTGTTGTTTCGGCCATCGGGACAAGTTTCGGGGTCACCGGTATTGTACCGGGACCACCGGAAGGGTCCCGGGGGTCCACCGGGTGGGGCCACCTATCCCGGGGGGCCCCATGGGCTGAAGTGGGAGGGAACCCAGCCCAAAGTGGGCTGGGGTGCCACTCCCCTAGGGCCCATGAGGCTAGGGTTGAGGGGAAACCCTAAAGGGGGCGCCCTCTTGCTTGGGGGGCAAGCCCCCCACCCTTGGCCGCCGCCCCCCTAGGAGATTCCATCTCCTAGGGCCGCCGCCCCCCCCTAGCACCCCTATATATAGTGGGGGAGAGGAGGGACTTCATACACCAGCCCCTGGCGCCTCCCTCTCTCCCCGTTACGTCTCTCTCTCGTAGTATAGGCGAAGCCCTGCTACTGTGACGCCCTGCATCCACCACCACGCCGTCGTGCTGCTGGATCTTCATCAACCTCTCCTTCCCCCTTGCTGGATCAAGAAGGAGGAGACGTCTCCCGTCCCGTACGTGTGCTGAACGCGGAGGTGCCGTCCGTTCGGCGCTTGGTCATCGATGATTTGGATCACGTCGTGTTCGACTACATCATCACCGTTCTTTGAACGCTTCCGCACGCGATCTACAAAGGTATGTAGATGCATCCGATGACTCTTTGCTAGATGAACTCCTAGATGGATCTTGGTGAAACGAGTAGGAAATTTTTTGTTTTCTGCAACGTTCCCCAACAGTGGCATCATGAGCTAGGTCTATGCGTAGTTCTTCTTGCGCGAGTAGAACACAATTTGTTGTGGGCATAGATTTGTCAACTTTCTTGCTGCTACTAGTCTTTTCTTGCTTCAGCGGCATTGTGGGATGAAGCAGCCCGGACCAACCTTACACGTACGCTTACGTGAGACCGGTTCCACCGACTAACATGCACTAGTTGCATAAGGTGGCTGGCGGGTGTCTGTCTCTCCCACTTTAGTTGGAGCGGATTCGATGAACAGGGTCCTTATGAAGGGTAAATAGAAGTTGACAAATCACGTTGTGGCTTTAACGTAGGTAAGAAGTCGTTCTTGCTAGAACCCTAAATTCAGCCACGTAAAACTTGCAACATCAATTAGAGGACGTCTAACTTGTTTTTTTGCAGCAAGTGGTTTGTGATATGATATGGACAAAGTTGTGATGAATGATGAATGATCTATATGTGATGTATGAGATGTTCATGCTATTGTAATAGAAATCACGACTTGCATGTCGATGAGTATGACAACCGGCAGGAGCCATAGGAGTTGTCTTTATTCTTTTATATGACCTGCGTGTCATTGAAAAACGCCATGTAAATTACTTTACTTTATTGCTAAACGCGTTAGCCATAGTAGTAGAAGTAATAGTTGGCGAGCGACTTCATGGAGACACGATGATGGAGATCATGATGATGGAGATCATGGTGTCAAGCCGGTGACAAGATGATCATGGAGCCCCAAGATGGAGATCAAAGGAGCTATGTGATATTGGCCATATCATGTCACGTTTATTATTTGATTGCATGTGATGTTTATCATGTTTTGCATCTTGTTTACTTAGAACGACAGTAGTAAATAAGATGATCCCTCATAATAATTTCAAGAAGTGTTCCCCCTAACTGCGCACCGTTGCGACAGTTCGCTGTTTCAAAACACCACGTGATGATCGGGTGTTTTATTCAGACGTTCACATACAACGGGTGTAAGACAGATTTACACATGCAAACACTTAGGTTGACTTGACGAGCCTAGCATGTACAGACATGGCCTCGGAACACAGAAGACCAAAAGGTCGAGCATGAGTCGTATAGAAGATACGATCAACATGAAGATGTTTACCGATGTTGACTAGTCCGTCTCACGTGATGATCGGACACGGCCTAGTTAACTCGGATCATGTAATACTTAGATGACTAGAGGGATGTCTAATCTAAGTGGGAGTTCATTAATAATTTGATTAGATGAACTTAATTATCATGAACTTAGTCTAAAATATTTTACAATATGTCTTGTAGATCAAATGGCCCACGTAGTCCTCAACTTCAACGCGTTCCTAGAGAAAACCAAGCTGAAAGACGATGGCAGCAACTATACGGACTGGGTCCGGAACCTGAGGATCATCCTCATAGCTGCCAAGAAAGATTATGTCCTACAAGCACCGCTAGGTGAAGCTCCCGTCCCACAGAACCAAGACGTTATGAACGCTTGGCAGACACGTGTTGACGACTACTCCCTCGTTCAGTGCGGCATGCTTTACAGCTTAGAGCCGGGGCTCCAAAAGCGTTTTGAGAGACATGGAGCATATGAGATGTTCGAAGAGCTGAAAATGGTTTTTCAAGCTCATGCCCGGATCGAGAGATATGAAGTCTCCGATAAGTTCTTCAGCTGTAAGATGGAGGAAAATAGTTCTGCCAGTGAGCACATACTCACTATGTCTGGGTTACATAACCGCTTGTCTCAGTTGGGAGTTAATCTCCCGGATGATGCGGTTATTGACAGAATCCTCCAGTTGCTTCCACCAAGCTACAAGAGCTTTGTGATGAACTTCAACATGCAGGGGATGCAAAAGACCATTCCTGAGTTGTTCTCAATGCTGAAATCAGCGGAGGTAGAAGTCAAGAAGGAACATCAAGTGTTGATGGTCAATAAAGCCACTAAGTTCAAGAAAGGCAAGGGTAAAAAGAACTTCAAGAAGGACGGCAAGGAGGTTGCCGCGCCCGGCAAGCAAGCTGCCGGGAAGAAGCCAAAGAATGGACCCAAGCTCGAGACTGAGTGCTTTTATTGCAAGGGAAGCGGTCACTGGAAGCGGAACTGCCCTAAATACTTAGCAGACAAGAAGGCCGGCAAAACAAAAGGTATATGTGATATACATGTAATTGATGTGTACCTTACTAGTGTCCGTAGTAGCTCCTGGGTATTTGATACCGGTGCAGTTGCTCACATTTGTAACTCAAAGCAGGGGCTGCGGAATAAGCGGAAACTGGCAAAGGACGAGGTGACGATGCGCGTCGGGAATGGTTCCAAGGTCAATGTGATCGCCGTCGGCACGCTACCTCTATATCTACCTTCGGGATTAGTTTTAAACCTTAATAATTGTTATTTAGTGCCAGCTTTGAGCATGAACATTGTATCGGGATCTCGTTTAATTCGAGATGGCTACTCATTTAAATCCGAGAATAATGGTTGTTCTATTTATATGAGAGATATGTTTTATGGTCATGCTCCTATGGTGAATGGTTTATTCTTTATGAATCTCGAACGTAATACTACACATGTTCATAATGTGAGTACCAAAAGATGTAAGGTTGATAATGATAGTCCCACATACTTGTGGCACTGCCGCCTTGGTCACATAGGTGTCAAACGCATGAAGAAGCTCCATGCAGATGGACTTTTAGAGTCTCTTGATTATGAATCATTTGACACGTGCGAACCATGCCTCATGGGTAAGATGACCAAGACTCCGTTCTCAGGAACAATGGAGCGAGCAACCGACTTATTGGAAATCATACATACTGATGTGTGCGGTCCAATGAGTGTTGAGGCTCGCAGTGGCTATCGTTATGTTCTCACGCTCACTGATGATTTAAGTAGATATGGGTATATCTACTTAATGAAACACAAGTCTGAAACCTTTGAAAAGTTTAAGGAATTTCAGAGTGAGGTTGAAAATCAACGTGACAGGAAAATCGAGTTTCTACGATCAGATCGTGGAGGAGAATACTTGAGTCACGAATTTGGCACACACTTAAGAAAATGTGGAATAGTTTCACAACTCACGCCGCCTGGAACACCTCAGCGTAACGGTGTGTCCGAACGTCGTAATCGCACTCCATTAGATATGGTGCGATCTATGATGTCTCTTACCGATTTACCGCTATCTTTTTGGGGCTATGCTTTAGAGACTGCCGCATTCACTTTAAATAGGGCTCCGTCGAAATCCGTTGAGACGACACCGTATGAATTATGGTTTGGGAAGAAACCTAAGCTGTCGTTTCTAAAAGTTTGGGGATGCGATGCTTATGTCAAGAAACTTCAACCTGAAAAGCTCGAACCCAAGTCGGAAAAATGCGTCTTCATAGGATACCCAAAAGAAACTATTGGGTACACCTTCTACCTCAGATCCGAAGGCAAGATCTTTGTTGCCAAGAATGGGTCCTTTCTAGAGAAAGAGTTTCTCTCGAAAGAAGTAAGTGGGAGGAAAGTAGAGCTTGATGAAGTATTACCTCTTGAACCGGAAAATGGCGCAACTCAAGAAAATGTTCCTGAGGTGCCTGCACCGACTAGAGAGGAAGTTAATGATAATGATCAAGATACTTCTGATCAAGCTCCTACTGAAATTCGAAGGTTCACAAGGACACGTTCCGCACCAGAGTGGTACGGCAACCCTGTCTTGGAAATCATGTTGTTAGACAACGATGAACCTTCGAACTATGAAGAAGCGATGGCGGTCCCGGATTCCGACAAATGGCTAGAAGCCATGAAATCCGAGATAGGATCCATGTATGAAAATGAAGTATGGACTTTGACTGACTTGCCCGTTGAACGGCGAGCCATAGAAAATAAATGGATCTTTAAGAAGAAGACAGGCGCGGATGGTAATGTGACCATCTATAAAGCTCGACTTGTCGCTAAGGGTTATCGACAAGTTCAAGGGGTTGACTACGATGAGACTTTCTCACCGGTAGCGAAGCTAAAGTCCGTCCGAATCATGTTAGCAATTGCCGCATTCTACGATTATGAGATATGGCAAATGGACGTCAAAACGGCATTCCTTAATGGTTTCCTTAAGGAAGAATTGTATATGATGCAGCCGGAAGGTTTTGTCGATCCTAAGAATGCTGACAAGGTGTGCAAGCTCCAACGCTCGATTTATGGGCTGGTGCAAGCATCTCGGAGTTGGAACATTCGCTTTGATGAGATGATCAAAGCATTTGGGTTTATGCAGACTTATGGAGAAGCCTGCGTTTACAAGAAAGTGAGTGGGAGCTCTGTAGCATTTCTCATATTATATGTAGATGACATACTATTGATGGGAAATGATATAGAACTCTTGGACAGCATCAAGGCCTACTTGAATAAGAGTTTTTCAATGAAGGACCTTGGAGAAGCTGCTTATATATTAGGCATCAAAATCTATAGAGATAGATCGAGACGCCTCATAGGTCTTTCACAAAGCACATACCTTGATAAGATATTGAAGAAGTTCAATATGGATCAATCTAAGAAGAGGTTCTTGCCTGTGTTACAAGGTATGAAATTGAGCTCAGCTCAATGTCCGACCACGGCAGAAGATATAGAAGAGATGAGCGTCATCCCCTATGCATCAGCCATAGGTTCTATTATGTATGCCATGCTGTGTACCAGACCTGATGTAAACCTTGCCGTAAGTTTGGAGGAAGGTACCAAAGTAATCCTGGCAAGGAACACTGGACAGCGGTCAAGAATATCCTGAAGTACCTGAAAAGGACTAAGGAAATGTTTCTCGTTTATGGAGGTGACGAAGAGCTCGTCGTAAAGGGTTACGTCGACGCTAGCTTCGACACAGATCTGGATGACTCTAAGTCACAAACCGGATATGTGTATATTTTGAATGGTGGGGCAGTAAGCTGGTGCAGTTGCAAGCAAAGCGTCGTGGCGGGATCTACATGTGAAGCGGAGTACATGGCAACCTCGGAGGCAGCACATGAAGCAATATGGGTGAAGGAGTTCATCACCGACCTAGGAGTCATACCCAATGCGTCGGGGCTAATCAAACTTTTCTGTGACAACACTGGAGCTATTGCACTTGCCAAGGAGCCCAGGTTTCACAAGAAGACAAGGCACATCAAGCGTCGCTTCAACTCCATTCGTGAAAATGTTCAAGATGGAGACATAGATATTTGTAAAGTACATACGGACCTGAATGTAGCAGATCCGTTGACTAAACCTCTCCCTAGAGCAAAACATGATCAACACCAGAATTCCATGGGTGTTCGATTCATCACAATGTAACTAGATTATTGACTCTAGTGCAAGTGGGAGACTGTTGGAAATATGCCCTAGAGGCAATAATAAAAGCATTATTATTATATTTATTTATTCATGATAATTGTCTTTATTCATGCTATAATTGTGTTATCCGGAAATCGTAATACATGTGTGAATAACAGACACCAACATGTCCCTAGTAAGCCTCTAGTTGACTAGCTCGTTGATCAACAGATAGTCATGGTTTCCTGACTATGGACGTTGGATGTCATTGATAACGAGATCACATCATTAGGAGAATGATGTGATGGACAAGACCCAATCCTAAACATAGCACAAGGTCGTATAGTTCGTTTGCTAGAGTTTTTCCAATGTCAAGTATCTTTTCCTTAGACCATGAGATCGTGTAACTCCCGGATACCGTAGGAGTGCTTTGGGTATACCAAACGTCACAACGTAACTGGGTGACTATAAAGGTAGACTACGGGTATCTCCGAAAGTGTCTGTTGGGTTGACATGGATCAAGACTGGGATTTGTCACTCCGTATGACGGAGAGGTATCACTGGGCCCACTCGGTAATGCATCATCATAATGAGCTCAAAGTGACCAAGTGTCTGGTCACGGGATCATGCATTACGGTATGAGTAAAGTGATTTGCCGGTAACGAGATTGAACGAGGTATTGGGATACCGACGATCGAATCTCGGGCAAGTAACATATCGATTGACAAAGGGAATTGCATACGGGGTTGATTGAATCCTCGACATCGTGGTTCATCCGATGAGATCATCGTGGAGCATGTGGGAGCCAACATGGGTATCCAGATCCCGCTGTTGGTTATTGACCGGAGAGTCGTCTCGGTCATGTCTGCTTGTCTCCCGAACCCGTAGGGTCTACACACTTAAGGTTCGGTGACGCTAGGGTTGTGAAGATATGTATATGCAGTAACCCGAATGTTGTTTGGAGTCCCGGATGAGATCCCGGACGTCACGAGGAGTTCCGGAATGGTCCGGAGGTAAAGAATTATATATAGGAAGTGTTGTTTCGGCCATCGGGACAAGTTTCGGGGTCACCGGTATTGTACCGGGACCACCGGAAGGGTCCCGGGGGTCCACCGGGTGGGGCCACCTATCCCGGGGGGCCCCATGGGCTGAAGTGAGAGGGAACCCAGCCCAAAGTGGGCTAGGGCGCCACTCCCCTAGGGCCCATGCGGCTAGGGTTGAGGGGAAACCCTAAAGGGGGCGCCCCCTTGCTTGGGGGGCAAGCCCCCCACCCTTGGCCGCCGCCCCCCCTAGGAGATTCCATCTCCTAGGGCCGGCGCCCCCCCTAGCACCCCTATATATAGTGGGGGAGAGGAGGGACTTCATACACCAGCCCCTGGCGCCTCCCTCTCTCCCCGTTACGTCTCTCTCTTCGTAGTATAGGCGAAGCCCTGCTACTGTGACGCCCTGCATCCACCACCACGCCGTCGTGCTGCTGGATCTTCATCAACCTCTCCTTCCCCTTGCTGGATCAAGAAGGAGGAGACGTCTCCCGTCCCGTACGTGTGTTGAACGCGGAGGTGCCGTCCGTTCGGCGCTTGGTCATCGGTGATTTGGATCACGTCGTGTTCGACTACATCATCACCGTTCTTTGAACGCTTCCGCACGCGATCTACCAAAGGTATGTAGATGCATCCGATGACTCATTGCTAGATGAACTCCTAGATGGATCTTGGTGAAACGAGTAGGAAAATTTTTGTTTTCTGCAACGTTCCCCAACAGCCACGAGGGTCAGGGGCGCACCTGCCTCCCTAGAGCGCGCCCCCTACCTCATGGGCCCCTCGAGCATCGTCTCGCGTGGATTCTTCTTCCCAAAAATCATATATATTCCAAAAAAAATCTCCGTCAGTTTTTATTCCGTTTGGACTCCGTTTGATATGGATATTCTGCGAAACAAAAAACATGCAACAAATAGGAATTGTCACTGGGCACTGGATCAGTATGTTAGTCCCAAAAATAGTATAAAAAGTTGCCAAAAGTATATGAAAGTTGAATAATATTGGCATGGAACAATCAAAAATTATAGATACGACGGAGACGTATTAGTATCCACTATGTTCTGAGATTGATGTTGTTATGACTTTGCTATGCTTAATGCTTGTCACTAGGGCCCGAGTGCCATGATTTCAGATCTGAACCTATTATGTTTTCATCAATATATGAGAGTTCTAGATCCTATCTTGCAAGTCTATAGTCACTTATTATGTGTTATGATCCGTTAACCCTGAAGTGACAATAATCGGGATACTTACTGGTGATGACCGTAGTTTGAGGAGTTCATGTATTCAGTATGTGTTAAATCTTTGTTCCGGTACTCTATTAAAAGGAGGCCTTAATATCCCTTAGTTTCCTTAAGGACCCCGCTGCCACGGGAGGGTAGGACAAAATATGTCATGCAAGTTCTTTTCCATAAACACGTATGACTATGTTCGGAATACATGCCTACATTATATCAATGAACTGGAGCTAGTTCTGTGTCACTCTAGGTTATGACTGTTACATGATGAACCGCATCCGTCATAATTCTCCATCACCGATCCATTGCCTATGAGCTTTCCATATATTGTTCTCCGCTTATTTACTTTTCCGTTGCTATTGCTATCATCACTACAAAATACCAAAAACATTACTTTTACTATCACTACCTTTTTCTACCATTACCACTACTATCATATTACTTTGCTACCAAATACCTTGCTGCAGATATTAAGTTTCCAGGTGTGGTTGAATTCACAACTCAGCTGCTAATACTTGAGAGTATTCTTTGGCTCCCCTTGTGTCGAATCAATAAATTTGGGTCGAATACTTTACCCTCGAAAATTGTTGCAATCCCCTATACTCGTGGGTTATCAGAAACCAAATATATAGAGTTGGACTTGAGGTCGGAGGAGCTCCAGGGGGCCCACGAGGTAGGGGGTGCGCCCTAGGGGGGGCAGGCGCGCCCCCACCCTCGTGGACAGGTGGTGGGCCCCCTGGCCTTCATCTTTTGCAAGGATTTTTTATATTTTCCGAAAAGGTGTTCCGTGAAGTTTCAGGTCATTCCGAGAACTTTTGTTTCTGCACATAAATAACACCATGGTAATTCTGCTGAAAACAATGTCAGTCCGGGTTAGTTCCATTCAAATCATGCAAGTTAGTGTCCAAAACAAGGGCAACAATGTTTGGAAAAGTAGATGCGACGGAGACGTATCACATACCGAGCTTTGCCAAACGTTCATAACGTCTGCATGTGCTCCTGCAATAGGTCCGTCACCTAGCGGTGCATCAAGGACATAATTCTTCTATGCAGCAATGAGGATAATCCTCAGATCATGGACCTAGTCCGCATCATTGCTACTATCATCTTTCAACTTATTTTTCTCTAGGAACATATCAAAAATAAAACAGGGAAGCTATACGCGAGCAATTGATCTACAATATAGATAATGCAAAATACTACCAGGTACTAAGTTCATGATAAATTAAAGTTCAATTAATCAAATTACTTAAGAACTCCTACTTAGATAGACATCTCTCTAATCATCTAAGTGATCACGTGATCCATATCAACTAAACCATGTCCGGTCATCACATGAGATGGAGTAGTTTTCAATGGTGAACATCACTATGTTCATCATATCTACTATATGATTCATGCTCGACCTTTTGGTCTCAGTGTTCCGAGGCCATATCTGCATATGCTAGGCTCGTCAAGTTTAACCCGAGTATTCTGCGTGTGCAAAACTGGCTTGCACCCATTGTATGTGAACGTAGAGCTTATCACACAAGTGGTGTCTCGGCACAACGAACTATAGCAATGGTGCATACTCAGGGAGAGCACTTATACCTTGAAATTTAGTGAGAGATCATCTTATAATGCTACCATCGAACTAAGCAAAATAAGATGCATAAAGGATAAACATCACATGCAATCAATATAAGTGATATGATATGTCCATCATCATCTTGTGCCCTTGATCTCCATCTCCGAAGCACCGTCATGATCACCGTCGTCACCGGCTTGACACCTTGATCTCCATCGAAGCATCGTTGTCGTCTCGCCAACTATTGCTTCTACGACTATCGCTAGCGCTTAGTGATAGAGTAAAGCAATTACATGGCGATTGCATTTCATACAATAAAGCGACAACCATATGGCTCCTGCCAGTTGCCGATAACTGTGTTACAAAACATGATCATCTCATACAATAAAATTTAGCATCATGTCTTGACCATATCACATCACAACATACCCTGCAAAACAAGTTAGACGTCCTCTACTTTGTTGTTGCAAGTTTTACGTGGCTGCTACGGGCTGAGCAAGAACTGTTCTTACCTGCGCATCAAAAACCACAACGCGGTATAGTGATTGTTTTTTGATCTTCAGAAAGAACCCTATTCATTGAATCTAATTCAACTAAAGTTGGAGAAACTGACACCCACCAGCCACCTGTGTGCGAAGCACGTCGGTAGAACCAGTCTCGCGTAAGCGTACGTGATACGTCTCCGTCGTATCTATAATTTTTGATTGTTCCATGCCAATATTATTCAACTTTCATATACTTTTTGGCAACTTTTTATATTATTTTTGGGACTAACATATTGATCCAGTGCCCAGTGCCAGTTCCTGTCTGTTGCATGTTTTGGTTTCGTAGAATATCCATATCAAACGGAGTCCAAACGGGATAAAAACGGAGGGAGCTTATTTTTGGAAAATATGGAAAATTCAGAAGGAAAATCAACGCAAACCGATGCCCGAGGTAGTCACGAGGCAGGGGCCCCCCCTAGGGCGCGCCCCTACCCTCGTGAGCCCACCGTAAGGCGGTTGACGCTCTTCTTTTGCCACAAGAAAGCTAATATTCGGAAAAAAATCATGGCGAAGGTTTCAGGCCAATCGGAGTTACGGATCTCCATATATATACGAAACGGTGAAATAGAGCCAGACCAGAACGCAGAACCAGAGAGAAACAGAGAGATAGATCCAATCTCGGAGGGGCTCTCGCCCCTCCCACGCATGGGAGCCAAGGACCAGAGGGGAAACCCTTCTCCCATCTAGGGAGGAGGTCAAGGAAGAAGAAGAAGAAGAAGAAGAAGGGGGCCCCTCTCCCCCTTGCTTCCAGTGGCGCCGGAGCGTTGCCGAGGCCATCATCATGACCGCCATCTTCACCAACAACTTCACCGCCATCATCACCAACTCTTCCCCCCTCTATGCAGCGGTGTAACCTCTCTCTTACCCGCTGTAATCTCTACTTAAACATGGTGCTCAATGCTATATATTATTTCCCAATGATGTATGGCTATCCTATGATGTTTGAGTAGATCCGTTTTTTCCTAATGGCTATTTGATGATCAAGATTGGTTTGAGTTGCATGTTTTATTATTGGTGTTGTCCTATGGTGCTCTCCGTGTCGCGCAAGCGTGAGGGATCCCCGTTGTAGGGTTTGCAATATGTTCATGATTTGCTTATGGTGGGTGGCGTGAGTGACAGAAGCACAGACCCGAGTAAGTAGGTTGTTTGCGTATGGGATAAAGGGGACTTGATGCTTTAATGCTATGGTTGGGTTTTACCTTAATGAATCTTTAGTAGTTGCGGATGCTTGCTAGAGTTCCAATCATAAGTGCATATGATCCAAGTAGAGAAAGTATGTTAGCTTATGGCTCTCCCTCAAATAAAATTGTAATAATGATTACCGGTCTAGTTATCGATTGCCCAGGGACAAATAACTTTCTCGTAACAACAAACTCTCTACTAAACCTAACTTAGTTGTGTCTTTATCTAAACAGCCCCTACTTTTTATTTACTTGCTCTTTATTATCTTGCATACCTATCCAACAACACCTACAAAGTACTACTAGTTTCATACTTGTTCTAGGTAAAGCGAACGTCAAGCGTGCGTAGAGTTGTATCGGTGGTCGATAGAACTTGAGGGAATATTTGTTCTACCTTTAGCTCCTCGTTGGGTTCGACACTCTTACTTATCGAAAACTGTTGCGATCCCCTATACTTGTGGGTTATCAACACCTTTTTCTGGCGCCGTTGCCGGGGAGCAATAGCATGGGGTGAATATTCTCATGTGTGCTTGTTTGCTTTATCACCAAGTAATTTTTATTTGCTGTTCTTAGTTGTTTTCTATCTTTAGTTATGGGTAGAAAATGCAAAATACCAAAAAAATCAGTTGTGCCTACTGAACCAATGGTTGAAGAACCACTCAAAATCTATCACACTGCTGAAGCTTTTTTACTTGGATCATCTTCGATCCCTTTGTGCTTGTGCCAAAACCCCAACTAGCTTAGTTGAGGGCAAATCTTTAGATGAGCATGCTTGTTATGTGCGACACCGTATATCTGAAAAAGGGAAATTATTATGGAGTCAAATTCAACATTTGCAATGCTATGCTTGGAATTTATGTGAATTATATGATTTTACTTGTTGTTCTGAAAACCCTAAGAAACACCTTCCCTACCAATGTGAGTTTATTGATAATGGAATCTTATCTTCTTATGCTAAAGGTGTTTATAGTTACTATGATGTTCAACAAATTGAAGAATTTGTTGCTTATAAGGGTGCTTTTGAAATTGCTTCTTTGATTGAAAAGTATGATGCTACTTTTCACAAATCTGAAAAATTTGCTATACTTAAATATTGCTATGATAATTATGCTTCTAATACCTATGTTAAATAATATATTAAGGAATATTCCGCTGTCCAAGAAGAGACTAATATTTTGCAGGAGTCTATGGAAGAAGAAATTGATGAAACTGTGAGCTCATTGGATGAAAAAGATGATGAGGAGAGCGAAGAACAAAAGGAGGAAGAGCGGATTGATCACCCGTGCCCACCTTCTAGTGAGAGTAACTCTTCAACTCATACATTGTTTAATTCCCCTTCATGCTTACCGAAGGATGAATATTATGATAATTGCTATGATCCCGTCGATTGTTTTGAAATATCCCTTTTTGATGATGCTTGCTATACTTGTGGCCAAGATGCCAATATGAATTATGCTTATGGAGATGAACTTGATATAGTTCCTTATGTTAAACATGAAATTGTTGCTATTGCACCCACGCATGATAGTCCTATTATCTTTTTGAATTCTCCAAACTACACTATATCGGAGAAGTTTGCCCTTATTAAGGATTATATTGATGGGTTGCCTTTTACTGTTACACATGATGATTTTAATGAATATAATATGCATGTGCTTTCTGCTCCTACTTGCAATTATTATGAGAGAGGAACTATATCTCCACCTCTCTATGCTTCCCACATGATAAAATTGCAAGAAACTGTTTATACTATGCATTGGCCTTTACTAGGTGTGCATGAATTGTTCTTTTATGACATGCCGATGCATAGGAAGAGAGTTAGACTTCGTCATTACATGATATATGTTGCTTTGTGCTCACTACTAAATTACAAATCATTGTTAATTAAAATTGGCTTTGATATACCTTGGGATTCGGGTGGATTCACTACTTGAGCACTATATGCCTAGCTTAATGGCTTTAAAGAAAGCGCTGCCAGGGAGACAACCCGGAAGTTTTAGAGACTCATTTATTTTTGTTGAGTGCTTTCATATAGTTCAAAGACAACAAAAATAAAGAGGGGAACCCAAAACTTTTTCAAAAAGAAAAGTGAAAGTGAAAGAGACGAGCATTGTGAAAGTGGGGGACGTCCTTGAACTTTGTTCATGCCCATGGAAACTTTGTGAATCTTGATTACAGAAACTTTTCAATAAAAATAATTATCCCCTTGTAAAATTCCATTGTATTATAAAAATAATGTGCCAAGGTTTGTCTTTAGGATGTTTACATTTGCTTGATGGTTTGTACGGTGCAGGACAGAAACTTTGGCTGTAGTGCGCGATTTTACATTTTTAGGTGGAACATAAAATGGTTCTGATTCTTTTTGCACTGTTTTCCTATACAAATTGTTTATTTTACCTAATTGTGGCAGAATTTTTCAAGTATCATAAGTATGGTGAATGTTCAGATTATTACAGACTGTTCTGTTTTAGACAGATTCTATTTTTGATGCATAGTTTGCTTGTTTTGATGAAACTATCAATTTATATCAGTGGATTAAGCCATGAAAAAGTTATATTACAGTAGAGACAATGCAAAAACAAAATATGAATTGGTTTGCAACAGTACCTAGAGTAGTGATTTGCTTTATTATACTAACGGATCTTACCGAGTTTTCTGTTGAAGTTTTGTGTGGATGAAGTGTTCGATGATTGAGAAGGTTTCGATGTGAGAAGAAGGAAGAGAGGCAAGAGCTCAAGCTTGGGGATGCCCAAGGCACCCCAAGTAAATATTCAAGGAGACTCGAGCGTCTAAGCTTGGGGATGCTGGGGAGGCATCCCCTCTTTCTTCAACAAATATCGGTATGTTTTCGGATTCGTTTCGTTCATGCGATATGTGCAAGTCTTGGAGCATATTTTGCATTTAGGTTTTTATTTTTATTTTATGCACCATGCTGGTATGAGATAGTCCTTGGTTGATTTATAGAATGCTCTTTGCACTTCACTTATATCTTTTGAGTATGGCTTTATAGAATGCTTCATGTGCTTCACTTATATCATTTGAAGTTTGGATTGCCTGTTTCTCTTTACATAGACAACCGCCATTTGTAGAATGCTCTTTTGCTTCACTTATATTTGTTAGAGCACGGGCATATCTTTTGTAGAAAGAATTAAACTCTCGTGCTTCACTTATATCTATTTAGAGAGATGACAGGAACTGGTCATTCACATGGTTAGTCATAAAATCCTACATAAACTTGTAGATCGCTGAATATGATATGTTTGATTCCTTGCAATAGTTTTGCGATATAAATGTGGTGATATTAGAGTCATGCTAGTCGAGTAATTGTGAAATTGAGAAATACTTGTGTTGAGGTTTGCAAGTCCCGTAGCATGCACGTATGGTGAACCGTTATGTAACAAAGTCGGAGCATGAGGTGTTTATTGATTGTCTTCCTTATGAGTGGCAGTCGGGGACGAGCGATGGTATTTTCCTACCAATCTACCCCCCTAGGAGCATGCGCGTAGTACATTGTTTCGGTGACTAATAGATTTTTGCAATAAGTATGTGAGTTCTTTATGACTAATGTTGAGTCCATGGATTATACGCACTCTCACCCTTCCATCATTGCTAGCCTCTCTAGTACCGCACAACTTTCGCCGGTACCATAAACCCACCATATACCTTCCTCAAAACAGCCACTATACCTAGCTATTATGGCATTTCCATAGCCATTCCGAGATATATTGCCATGCAACTTCCATCATCATCATATACATGACTTGAGCATCATTGTCATATTGCTTTGCATGATCGTAAGATAGCTAGCATGATGTTTTCATGGCTTGTCCGTTTTTTGATGTCATTGCTACGCTAGATCATTGCACATCCCGGTACACCGCCGGAGGCATTCATATAGAGTCATATCTTTGTTCTAGTATCGAGTTGTAATATTGAGTTGTAAGTAAATAAAAGTGTGATGATCATCATTATTAGAGCATTGCCAAAAAAAGAGAGGCCAAAGAAGCCTAAATAAAAAAGGGGGGGCCAAAGAAGCCCGCAAAAAAAGAAAAAAAAGAAAAAGGGGCAATGTTACTATCCTTTTACCACACTTGTGCTTCAAAGTAGCACAATGTTCTTCATATAGAGAGTCTCTTGAGTTATCACTTTCATATACTAGTGGGAATTTTCATTATAGAACTTGGCTTGTATATTCCAATGATGGGCTTCCTCAAATGCCCTAGGTCTTCATGAGCAAGCAAGTTGGATGCACACCCACTTAGTTTCAGTTTGAGCTTTCATAAACTTATAGCTCTTAGTGCATCCGTTGCATGGCAATCCCTACTCCTCACATTGATATCTATTAATGGGCATCTCCATAGCCCGTTAATACGCCTAGTTGATGTGAGACTTTCTCCCTTTTTGTCTTCTCCACATAACCCCTATCATCATATTCTATTCCACCTATAGTGCTATGTCCATGGCTCACGCTCATGTATTGCGTGAAAGTTGAAAAGGTTTGAGAAATGCCAAAGTATGAAACAATTGATTGGCTTATCATCGGGGTTGTGCATGATGTGAATGCTTTGTGTGGTGAAGATGGAGCATAGCCAGACTATATGATTTTGTAGGGATGAGCTTTCTTTGGCTATGTTATTTCAATAAGACATAATTGCTTGCTTGGTATGCTTGAAATATTATTGTCTTTATGTCAAAGGATAGATTATTGCTTTGAATCACTCGTGTCTTAATATTCATGCCATGATTAGAAATATGATCAAGATTATGCTAGGTAGCATTCCACATCAAAAATTATCTTTTTTATCATTGACCTACTCGAGGACGAGCAGGAATTAAGCTTGGGGATGCTGATACGTCTCCGTCGTATCTATAATTTTTGATTGTTCCATGCCAATATTATTCAACTTTCATATACTTTTTGGCAACTTTTTATATTATTTTTGGGACTAACATATTGATCCTGTGCCCAGTGCCACTTCCTGTCTGTTGCATGTTTTTGGTTTCGCAGAATATCCATATCAAACGGAGTCCAAACGGGATAAAAACGGAGGGAGCTTATTTTTGGAAAATATGGAAAATTCAGAAGGAAAATCAACGCGAACCGGTGCCCGAGGTAGTCACGAGGCAGGGGCGCCCCCCTAGGGCGCACCCCTACCCTCGTGAGCCCACCGTAAGGCGGTTGACGCTCTTCTTTTGCCACAAGAAAGCTAATATTCGGAAAAAAATCATGGCGAAGGTTTCAGGCCAATCGGAGTTACGGATCTCCATATATATACGAAACGGTGAAATAGAGCCAGACCAGAACGCAGAACCAGAGAGATAGATCCAATCTCGGAGGGGCTCTCGCCCCTCCCACGCCATGGGAGCCAAGGACCAGAGGGGAAACCCTTCTCCCATCTAGGGAGGAGGTCAAGGAAGAAGAAGAAGAAGGGGGGCCCTCTCCCCCTTGCTTCCGGTGGCGCCGGAGCGTTGCCGAGGCCATCATCATGACCGCCATCTTCACCAACAACTTCACCGCCATCATCACCAACTCTTCCCCCCTCTATGCAGCGGTGTAACCTCTCTCTTACCCGCTGTAATCTCTACTTAAACATGGTGCTCAATGCTATATATTATTTCCCAATGATGTATGGCTATCCTATGATGTTTGAGTAGACCCGTTTTTTCCTAATGGCTATTTGATGATCAAGATTGGTTTGAGTTGCATGTTTTATTATTGGTGTTGTCCTATGGTGCTCTCCGTGTCGCACAAGCGTGAGGGATCCCCAATGTAGGGTTTGCAATATGTTCATGATTTGCTTATGGTGGGTGGCGTGAGTGATAGAAGCACAGACCCGAGTAAGTAGGTTGTTTGCGTATGGGATAAAGGGGACTTGATGCTTTAATGCTATGGTTGGGTTTTACCTTAATGAATCTTTAGTAGTTGCGGATGCTTGCTAGAGTTCCAATCATAAGTGCATATGATCGAATTAGACAAAATATGTTAGCTTATGCCTCTCCCTCAAATAAAATTGTAATAATGATTACCGGTCTAATTATCGATTGCCCAGGGACAAATAACTTTCTCGTAACAACAAACTCTCTACTAAACCTAACTTCGTTGTGTCTTTATCTAAACAGCCCCTACTTTTTATTTACTTGCTCTTTATTATCTTGCATACCTATCCAACAACACCTACAAAGTACTACTAGTTTCATACTTGTTCTACGTAAAGCGAACGTCAAGCGTGCGTAGAGTTGTATCGGTGGTCGATAGAACTTGAGGGAATATTTGTTCTACCTTTAGCTCCTCGTTGGGTTCGACACTCTTACTTATCGAAAACTGTTGTGATCCCCTATACTTGTGGGTTATCAGTACGCGTAATGTCGGTCTAGGCCGCTTCATCCAACAATACCGTCGAATCAAGAATCAAATAGTGATGGCAAGCAATATGTATATACCCACGCCCACAACTCCTTTGTGTTCTACTCGTGCATATAAAATCTACGCATAAACCTGGCTTGGATGCCACTGTTGGGGAACGCAGTAATTTCAAAAAATTCCTACGCACATGCAAGATCATGGTGATGCATAGCAACAAGAGGGGAAGAGTGTTGTCCACGTACCCTCGTAGACCGTAAGCAGAAGTGTTGTGACAACGCGGTTGATGCAGTCGTACGTCTTCACGATCGACCGATCCTAGTACCGAAAGTACGGCACCTCCGCGATCTGCACATGTTCGGCTCGGTGACGTCCCATGAACTCTCAATCCAGCTGAGTGTCGAGGGAGAGCTTTGTCAGCACAATGGAGTGATGACGGTGATGATGATGCTACCGTCGTAGGGCTTCGCCTAAGCACTACGATGATATGACCAGGGTGGATTATGGTGGAGGGGGGCACCGCACATGGCTAAGGGATCAATGATCAACTTGTGTGTCCATGGCGTGCCCCCCTCCCATGTATATAAAGGAGTGGAGGAGGGGAGTGCTACCTCTTGAGCACTGCGTTGGTTTTCCCTTGATGAGGAAAGGGTGATGCAGTAGAGAAGCGTAAGTATTTCCCTCAGTTTTTTAGAACCAAGGTATCAATCCAGTAGGAGGCCACGCAGGAGTCCCTCGCACCTACATAAACAAATAAACTCCTCGCAACCAACGTGATAAAGGGGTTGTCAATCCCTTCACGGTCACCTACGAGAGTGAGACCTGATAGATATGATAAGATAATATTTTTGGTATTTTTATGATAAAGAGAAATAAAGATGCAAGTAAAATAAATGGCAACGAAAATAACTAAGAATTGGAAGATTAATATGATGGAAAATAGACCCGGGGGCCATAGGTTTCACTAGAGGCTTCTCTCGAGAGCATAAGTATTACGGTGGGTGAACAAATTACTGTTGAGCAATTGACAGAATTGAGCATAGTTATGAGAATATCAAGGTATGATCATGTATATAGGCATCTCATCCAAGACAAGTAGACCGACTCCTACCTGCATCTACTACTATTACTCCACACATCGACCGCTATCCAGCATGCATCTAGAGTATTAAGTTCAAGAGAACAGAGTAACGCTTTAAGCAAGATGATATGATGTTGAGGGATAAACTCATGCAATATGATATAAACCCCATCTTGTTATCCTCGATGGCAACAATAAAATACGTGCCTTGCTGCCCCTACTATCACCGGGAAAGGGCACCTCAAGATTGAACCCAAAGCTAAGCACTTCTCCCATTGCAAGAAAGATCAATCTAGTAGGCCAAACCAAACTAATAATTCGAAGAGACTTGCAAAGATAACCAATCATACATAAAATAATTCAGAGAAGATTCAAATATTGTTCATAGATAAACTTGATCATAAACCCACAATTTATTGGTCTCAACAAACACACTGCAAAAGAAGATTACATCGAATATATATCCACAAGAGAGGGGGAGAACTTTGTATTGAGATCCAAAAAGAGAGAAGAAGCCATCTAGCTAATAATTATGGACCCGTAGGTCTGAAGTAAACTACTCACACTTCATTGGAGAGGCTATGGTGTTGATGTAGGAGCACTCTATGATCGATACCCCCTCCGGCGGAGCTCCGGAAAAGGCCCCAAGACATGGATACAGAAAGTTACGGCGGTGGAATTAGGGTTTTGGCTCCGTATCTGGTAGTTTGGGGGTACGTAGGTATATATAGTTGGAAGGAGTACGTCGGTGGAGCAACATGGGCCCCACGAGGGTGGAGGGCGTGCCAGGGGGTGAGGCGCGCGCCCCTACCTCGTGCCTTCCTGGTTGATTGCTTGACGTAGGGTCCAACTCCTCTGGATCATGTTCGTTCCAAAAAGCACGTTCCCGAAGGTTTCATTCCGTTTGGACTCTGTTTGATATTCTTTTTCTGCGAAACCCTAAAATAGGCTAAAAACAACAATTCTGGGTTGGGCCTCTGGTTAATAGGTTAGTCCCAAAAATAATATAAAAGTGTATAATAAAGCCCAATAATGTCCAAAACAGGATATAATATAGCATGGAACAATTAAAAATTATAGATACATTGCAGACGTATCAAGCATCCCCAAGCTTAATTCCTGCTCATCCTCGAGTAGGTAAATGATAAAAACATAATTTTTGATGTGGAATGCTACTTGGCATAATTTCAATGTAATTATCTTAATTGTGGTATGAATATTCAGATCCGAAAGATTCAAGACAAAATTTTAATATTGACATAGAAATAAGAACACTTCAAGCATACTAACTAAGAAATTATGTCTCTTCAAAATAACATGGCCAAAGAAAGTTATCCCTACAAAATCATATTGTCTGGCTATGCTCCATCTTCAAAACACAAAGTATTCAAATCATGCGCAACCCCGATGACAAGCCAAACAATTGTTTCATACTTTTGGTGTTCTCAAACCTTTTCAATCTTCACGCAATACATGAGCGTGAGCCATGGACATAGCACTATAGGTGGAATAGAATGGTGGTTGTGGAGAAGACAAAAAGGGAGAAGATAGTCTCACATCAACTAGGCGTATCAACGGGCTATGGAGATGCCCATCAATAGATATCAATGTGAGTTAGTAGGGATTGCCATGCAACGGATGCACTAGAGCTATAGGTATATGAAAGCTCAACAAAAGGAACTAAGTGGGTGTGCATGCAACTTGCTTGCTCACGAAGACCTAGGGCATTTGAGGAAGCCCGTCGTTGGAATATCAAGCCAAGTTCTATAATGAAAATTCCCACTAGTATATGAAAGTGATAGCATAAGAGACTCTCTATCATGAAGATCATGGTGCTACTTTGAAGCACAAGTGTGGAAAAAAGGATAGTAGTATTACCCCTTTTTTATTGGGACAATACTCTTGAATGATGATCATCACACTTCTATTTATTTACAACTCAATGATTACAACTCGATACTAGAACAAAGTATGACTCTATATGAATGCCTCCGGCGGTGTACCGGGATAGCAATGATGCATGAGTGACTTATATGAAAGAATTATGAACGGTGGCTTTGCCACAACTAAAATGTCAACTACATGATGATGTGAAGCAATATGACAATCATGGAGCGTGTCATAGTAAACGAAATGGTGGAAAGTTGCATGGCAATATATCTCAGAATGGCTATGGAAATGCCATATTAGGTAGGTATGGTGGCTGTTTTGAGGAAGGTATATGGTGGGTGTATGATACCGGCGAAAGGTGCGCGGTATTAGGGAGGCTAGCAATGGTGGAAGGGTGAGAGTGCGTATAATCCATGGACTCAACATTAGTCATAAATAACTCACATACTTATAGCAAAAATATATTAGTTATCGAAGCAAAGTACTACGCGCATGCTCCTAGGGGGATAGATTGGTAGGAAAAGACCATCGCTCGTCCCCGACCGCCACTCATAAGAAAGACAATCAATAAATACAACATGCTCCGACCTCGTTACATAACGGTTCACCATACGTGCATGCTACGGGAATCACAAACTTTAACACAAGCATTTCTCAAATTCACAACTACTCAACTAGCCTGACTCTAATATCACCATCTCCATATCTCAAAACAATTATCAAGTTTCAAACTTCTCATAGTATTCAACACACTCATAAGAAAATTTTATTATTAATCTTGAATGCCTAACATAATTAAAGCAAATTACCATGCTATTTTGTAGGACTCTCAAAATAATCTAAGTGAAGCATGAGAGAACAAAAGTTTCTATAAAACAAATCCACCAACGTGCTTTAAAAGATATAAGTGAACCACTAGAGAAAAAACTATATAACTCAAAAGATATAAGTGAAGCACATAGAGTATTCTAACAATTTCCGAATCATGAGTGTCTCTCTCAAAAAGGTGTGTGCAGCAATGATGATTGTGGAAAACTAACAAATAAAGACTCAAATAATACAAGACGCTCCAAGCAAAACACATATCATGTGGTAAATAAAAATATAGCTCCAAGTAAAGTTACCAATAGAAGTAGACAAAAGAGGGGATGCCTTCCGGGGCATCCCCAAGCTTTGGCTTTTAGGTGTTGAAACGTCTCCAACGTATCTATAATTTTTGATTGCTCCATGCTATATTATCTACTGTTTTGGACATTATTCGGTTTTATTATTCACTTTTATATTATTTTGGGACTAACCTATTAACCGGAGGCCCAGCCCAGAATTGCTGTTCTTTTGCCTATTTTAGGGTTCCGAAGAAAAGGAATATCAAACGGAGTCCAAACGGAATGAAACCTTCGGGAACGTGATTTTCTCACCGAACATGATCCAGGAAACTTGGATCCCACATCAAGACACAAAGGAGGAGACCACGAGGTAGGGGGGTGCGCCTACTGAAGGAAATATGCCCTAGAGGCAATAATAAAGTAATTATTTATTTCCTTATATCATGATAAATGTTTATTATTCATGCTAGAATTGTATTAACCGGAAACATAATACATGTGTGAATACATAGACAAACAGAGTGTCACTAGTATGCCTCTACTTGACTAGCTCGTTAATCGAAGATGGTTATGTTTCCTAACCATAAACAAAAGAGTTGTTATTTGATTAACGGATCACATCATTAGAAGAATGATGTGATTGACATGACCCATTCCATTAGCTTAGCACCCGATCGTTTAGTATGTTGCTATTGCTTTCTTCATGACTTATACATGTTCCTATGACTATGAGATTATGCAACTCCTGTTTGCCGGAGGAACACTTTGTGTGCTACCAAATGTCACAACGTAACTGGGTGATTATAAAGGAGTTCTATAGGTGTCTCCAAAGGTACATGTTGGGTTGGCGTATTTCGAGATTAGGATTTGTCACTCCGATTGTCGGAGAGGTATCTCTGGGCCCTCTCAGTAATGCACATCACATAAGCCTTGCAAGCATTGCAACTAATGAGTTAGTTGTGAGATGATGTATTACGGAACGAGTAAAGAGACTTGCCGGTAACGAGATTGAACTAGGTATTAAGATACCGACGATCGAATCTCGGGCAAGTAACATACCGATGACAAAGGGAACAACGTATGTTGTTATGCGGTCTGACCGATAAAGATCTTCGTAGAATATGTGGGAGCCAATATGAGCATCCAGGTTCCGCTATTGGTTATTGACTGGAGACGTGTCTTGGTCATGTCTACATTATTCTCGAACCCGTAGGGTCCGCACGCTTAAGGTTTCAATGACAGTTATATTATGAGTTTAGGAGTTTTGATGTACCGAAGGAGTTCGGAGTCCCGGATGAGATCGGGGACATGACGAGGAGTCTCGAAATGGTCGAGACGTAAAGATCGATATATTGGACGACTATATTTGGACATCGGAAAGGTTCCGAGTGATTCGGGTATTTTTCGGAGTACCGGAGAGTTACGGGAATACGTATTGGGCCTTATTGGGCCATACGGGAAAGAAGAAAAAGGGCCTCAAGGGTGGTCGCACCCCTCCCCTTGGTCTGGTCCGAATTGGACTAGGGAAGGGGGGCGCCCCCTTCCTTCCTTCTCCTTTTCCCTTCCTCTTTTCCTATTCCATATGGGAGGTGGAATCCTACTAGGACTAGGGAGTCATAGTAGGACTCCACACTTGGCGTGCCCCCTCCTAGGGCCGGCCTCCTCCTCCCTTGCTCCTTTATATACGGGGGCAGGGGGGCACCTCTAGACACAAGTTGATCCACGTGATCATATTCTTAGCCGTGTGCGGTGCCCCCTTCCACCATAATCCTCGATAATATTGTAGCGGTGCTTAGGCGAAGCCCTGCGACGGTAGAACATCAAGATCGTCACCACGCCGTTGTGCTGACGGAACTCTTCCCTTACACTTTGCTGGATCAGAGTCCGGGGATCGTCATCGAGCTGAATGTGTGCTAAAAATGGGAGGTGCCGTAGTTTCGGTGCTTGATCGGTCGGGCCGTGAAGACGTACGACTACATCAACCGTGTTGTGCTAATGCTTCCGCTGTCGGTCTACAAGGGTACGTAGATCACACTCTCCCCTCTCGTTGCTATGCATCACCATGATCTTGCGTGTGCGTAGGAATTTTTTTGAAATTACTACGTTCCCCAACAGTGGCATCAGAGCCTAGATTTTATGTGTTGATGTTATATGCACGAGTAGAACACAAGTGAGTTGTGGGCGATATAAGTCATACTGCTTACCAGCATGTCATACTTTGGTTCGGCAGTATTGTTGGACGAAGCGGCCCAGACCGATATTACGTGTACGCTTACGCGAGACCGGTTCTCCCGACGTGCTTTGCACAAAGGTGGCTAGCGGGTGACAGTTTCTCCAACTTTAGTTGAACCGAGTGTGGCTACGCCCGGTCCTTGCGAAGGTTAAAACAGCACCAACTTGACAAACTATCGTTGTGGTTTTGATGCGTAGGTAAGATTGGTTCTTGCTTAAGCCCGTAGCAGCCACGTAAAACTTGCAACAACAAAGTAGAGGACGTCTAACTTGTTTTTGCAGGGCATGTTGTGATGTGATGTGGTCAAGACATGATGCTAAATTTTATTGTATGAGATGATCATGTTTTGTAACCGAGTTATCGGCAACTGGCAGGAGCCATATGGTTGTCGCTTTATTGTATGCAATGCAATCGCGCTGTAATGCTTTACTTTATCACTAAGCGGTAGCGATAGTCGTGGAAGCATAAGATTGGCGAGACGACAACGATGCTACGATGGAGATCAAGGTGTCGCGCCGGTGACGATGGTGATCATGACGGTGCTTCGAAGATGGAGATCACAAGCACAAGATGATGGTGGCCATATCATATCACTTATATTGATTGCATGTGATGTTTATCTTTTATGCATCTTATCTTGCTTTGATTGATGGTAGCATTATAAGATGATTTCTCACTAATTATCAAGAAGTGTTCTCCCTGAGTATGCACCGTTGCGAAAGTTCTTCGTGCTGAGACACCATGTGATGATCGGGTGCGATAGGCTCTACGTTCAAATACAACGGGTGCAAAACAGTTGCACACGCAGAATACTCAGGTTATACTTGACGAGCCAAGCATATACAGATATGGCCTCGGAACACGGAGACCGAAAGGTCGAGCGTGAATCATATAGCAGATATGATCAATATAGCGACGTTCACCAATGAAACTACTCCATCTCACGTGATGATCGGACATGGTTTAGTTGATTTGGATCATGTAATCACTTAGAGGATTAGAGGGATGTCTATCTAAGTGGGAGTTCTTAAGTAATATGATTAATTGAACTTAAATTTATCATGAACTTAGTCCTGGTAGTATTTTGCAAATTATGTTGTAGATCAATAGCTTGCGTTGTTGCTTCCCTGTGTTTATTTTGATATGTTCCTAGAGAAAATTGTGTTGAAAAATGTTAGTAGCAATGATGCGGATTGGATCCGTGATCTGAGGTTTATCCTCATTGCTGCACAGAAGAATTATGTCCTTGATGCACCGCTAGGTGACGGACCTATTGCAGGAGCAGATGCAGACGTTATGAACGTTTGGCTAGCTCAATATGATGACTACTTGATAGTTTAGTGCACCATGCTTAATGGCTTAGAATCGGGACTTCAAAGACGTTTTGAACGTCATGGAGCATATGAGATGTTCCAAGAGTTGAAGTTAATATTTCAAGCAAATACCTGAGTTGAGAGATATGAAGTCTCCAACAAGTTCTATAGCTAAAAGATGGAGGAGAATCACTTAACTAGTGAGCATGTGCTCAGATTGTCTGAGTACTACAATCGCTTGAATCAAGTGGGAGTTAATCTTCCAGATAAGATAGTGATTGACAGAATTCTCTAGTCACCATCACCAAGTTAGTAGAACTTCGTGATGAACTATGATATGCAAGGGATAACGGAAACGATTCCCAAGCTCTTCGTAATGCGGAAATTGACGAAGGTAGAAATCGAGAAAAACATCAAGTGTTGATGGTAGACAAGACCACTAGTTTCAAGAAAAGGGCAGAGGGAAGAAGGGGAACTTCAAGAAGAACAACAAGAAAGTTGCTGCTCAAGTGAAGAAGCCCAAGTCTGGTCCTAAGCCTGAGACTAAGTGTTTCTACTGCAAAGGGACTGGTCACTAGAAGCGGAACTACCCCAAGTGATTGGCAGATAAGAAGAATGGCAAAGTGAACATAAGTATATTTGATATACATGTTATTGATGTGTACTTTACTAGTGTTTATAGCAACCCCTCAGTATTTGATACTAGTTCAGTTGCTAAGATTAGTAACTCGAAACGGGAGTTGCAGAATAAACAGAGACTAGTTAAGGGTGAAGTGACGATGTGTGTTGGAAGTGGTTCCAAGATTGATATGATCATCATCGCACACTCCCTATACTTTCGGGATTAGTGTTGAACCTGAATAAGTGTTATTTGGTGTTTGCGTTGAGCATGAATATGATTTGATCATGTTTATTGTAATACGGTTATTCATTTAAGTAAGAGAATAAATTGTTGTTCTGTTTACATGAATAAAACCTTATATGGTTACACACCCAATGAAAATAGTTCATTGGATCTCGATCGTAGTGATACACATAATCATAATATTGAAACCAAAAGATGCAAAGTTAATAATGATAGTGCAACTTATTTGTGGCACTGCCGTTTAGGTCATATTGGTGTAAAGCGCATGAAGAAACTCCATGCTGATGGGTTTTTGGAATCACTTGATTATGAATCACTTGATGCTTGCGAACCATGCCTCATGGGCAAGATGACTAAAACGCCGTTCTCCGGAACTATGGAGCGAGCAACTGACTTATTGGAAATAATACATACTGATGTATGAGATCCGATAAGTGTTAAGGCTCGTGGCGGGTATCATTATTTTCTGACCTTCACAGATGATTTGAGCAGATATGGGTATATCTACTTAATGAAACACAAGTCTGAAATATTTGAAAAGTTCAAAGAATTTCAGAGTGAAGTGGAGAATCATCGTAACAAGAAAATAAAAGTTTCTAAGATATGATCGCAGAGGTAAAATATTTGAGTTACGAGTCTGACCTTCAGTTAAAACAATGTGAAATAGTTTCACTACTCACGCCACCTGGAACACCACAACATAATGGTGTGTCCGAACATCATAACCGTACTTTATTAGATATGGTGCGATCTATGATGTCTCTTACCGATCTACCACTATCGTTTTGGGGTTATGCATTAAAGACAGCTGCATTCACGTTTAAAAGGGCACCATCTAAGTCCGTTGAGACGACACAATCTGAACTGTGGTTTGGCAAGAAACCAAAGTTGTCGTTTCTTAAAGTTTGGGATTGTGATGCTTATATGAAAAAGTTTCATCCTGACAAGCTCAAACCCAAATCGGAGAAATATGTCTTCATAGGATACCCAAAGGAGACTATTGGGTACACCTTCTATCACAGATCCGAAGGCAAGACATTCATTGCTAAGAATGGATCCTTTCTAGAGAAGGAGTTTCTCTTGAAAGAAGTGAGTGGGAGGAAAGTAGAACTTGATAAGGTAATTGTACCTTCTCCCTTATTGAAAAGTAGTTCATCACAAGAAATCTGTTCCTGTGACTACTACACCAATTAGTGAGGAAGACTAATGATGATGATCATGTAACTTCAGATCAAGTTAATACCGAATCTCGTAGGTAAACCAGAGTGAGATCCGCACCAAAGTGGTACGGTAATCCTGTTCTGGAAGTCATGTTACTAGACCATGACGAACTTGCGAACTATGAGGAAGCGATGATGAGCCTAGATTCCGCGAAATGGCTTGAGGCCATGAAATCTGAGATGAGATCCATGTATGAGAACAAAGTATGGACTTTGATTGACTTGCCCAATGATCGGCGAGCCATTGAGATTAAATGGATCTTCAAGAGGAAGACGGACGCTGATAGTAGTGTTACTATCTACAAAGCTCGAATTGTCACAAAAGGTTTTTGACAAGTTCAAGATGTTAACTACGATGAGATTTTCTCACTCAGAGCGATGCTTAAATCTGTCCGAATCATGTTAGCAATTGCCGCATTTTATGAAATCCAGCAAATGGATGTCAAAACTGCATTCCTGAATGGATTTCTGGAAGAAGAGTTGTATATGATGCAGCCGGAAGGTTTTGTCGATCCAAAAGGAGCTAACAAAGTGTGCAAGCTCCAGCGATCCATTTATGGACTGGTGCAAGCCTCTCGGAGTTGGAATAAACGCTTTGATAGTATGATCAAAGCATATAGTTTTATACAGACTTGCGGTGAAGCCTGTATTTACAAGAAAGTGAGTGGGAGCACTACAGCATTTCTGATAAGTATATGTGAATGACATATTGTTGATCGGAAATAATGTAGAATTATTCTGCAAAGCATAAAGGAGTGTTTTAAAGAAGTTTTTCAAAGAGAGACCTCGGTGAAGCTGCTTACATATTAAGCATCAAAATCTATAGAGATAGATCAAGACGCTTGATAAGTTTTTTCAATGAGTACATACCTTGACAATATTTTGAAGTAGTTCAAAAATGGAATAGTCAAAGAAAGAGTTCTTGGCTGTGTTACAAGGTATGAAATTGAGTAAGACTCAAAGCCCGACCACGGCATAAGATAGAACGAGAATGAAAGTCATTCCCTATGCCTCAGCCATAGGTTCTATAAAGTATGCCATGATGTGTACCAGATCTATTGTATACCCTACACTGTGTTAAGCAAGGGAGTACAATAGTGATCTAAGAGTAGATCACTGGACATTGGTCAAAATTATCCTTAGTGGAATAAGGAAATATTTCTCGATTATGGAGGTGACAAAAGGTTCATCGTAAAAAGTTACGTCGATGCAAGTTTTGACACAGATCTGGATGACTCTAAGTCTCGATCTAGATACATATTGAAAGTGGGAGCAATTAGCTAGAGTAGCTCCGTGCAGAGCATTGTAGACATAGAATTCGCAAAATACTTACGGATCTGTATGTGACAGGCCCGTTGACTAAAATTATCTCACAAGCAAAACATGATCACACCTTAGTACTTTTTGGGTGTTAATCACATAAATGATGTGAACTAGATTATTGACTCTAGTAAACCCTTTGGGTATAGGTCACATGACGATGTGAACTATGGGTGTTAATCACATGGTGATGTGAACTCTTAGTGTTGAATCACATGGCGATGTGAACTAGATTATTGACTCTAGTGCAAGTGGGAGACTGAAGGAAATATGCCCTAGAGGCAATAATAAAGTTATTATTTATTTCCTTATATCATGATAAATGTTTATTATTCATGCTAGAATTGTATTAACTGGAAACATAATACATGTGTGAATACATAGACAAACATAGTGTCACCTAGTATGCCTCTACTTGACTAGCTCGTTAATTCAAAGATGGTTATGTTTCCTAACCATAGACAAAGAGTTGTTATTTGATTAACGGGATCACATCATTAGGAGATGATGTGATTGACATGACCCATTCCATTAGCTTAGCACCCGATCGTTTAGTATGTTGCTATTGCTTTCTTCATGACTTATACATGTTCCTATGACTATGAGATTATGCAACTCCTGTTTGCCGGAGGAACACTTTGTGTGCTACCAAACGTCACAACGTAACTGGGTGATTATAAAGGAGCTCTATAGGTGTCTCCAAAGGTACATGTTGGGTTGGCGTATTTCGAGATTAGGATTTGTCACTCCGATTATCGGAGAGGTATCTCTGGGCCCTCTCGGTAATGCACATCACATAAGCCTTGCAAGAATTGCAACTAATGAGTTAGTTGTGAGATGATGTATTACAGAACGAGTAAAGAGACTTGCCGGTAACGAGATTGAACTAGGTATTAAGATACCGACGATCGAATCTCGGGTAAGTAACATACCGATGACAAAGGGAACAACGTATGTTGTTATGCGGTCTGTCCGATAAAGATATTCATAGAATATGTGGGAGCCAATATGAGCATCCAGGTTCCGCTATTGGTTATTGACTGGAGACGTGTCTCGGTCATGTCTACATTGTTCTCGAACCCGTAGGGTCCGCACGCTTAAGGTTTCAATGACAGTTATATTATGAGTTTATGAGTTTTGATGTACCGAAGGAGTTCGGAGTCCCGATGAGATCGGGGACATGACGAGGAGTCTCGAAATGACCGAGACGTAAAGATCGATATATTGGACGACTATATTCGGACATCGGAAAGGTTCCGAGTGATTCGGGTATTTTTTGGAGTACCGGAGAGTTACGGGAATACGTATTGGGCCTTATTGGGCCATACGGGAAAGAAGAAAAAGGGCCTCAAGGGTGGCCGCACTCCTCCCCTTGGTCTGGTCCAAATTGGACTAGGGAAGGGGGGCGCCCCCTTCCTTCCTTCTCCTTTTCCCTTCCTCTTTTCCTATTCCATATGGGAGGTGGAATCCTACTAGGACTAGGGAGTCCTAGTAGGACTCCGCACTTAGCGCGCCCCCTCCTAGGGCCGGCCTCCTCCTCCCTTGCTCCTTTATATACGGGGGCAGGGGGGCACCTCTAGACACAAGTTGATCCACGTGATCATATTCTTAGCCGTGTGCGGTGTCCCCCTTCCACCATAATCCTCGATAATATTGTAGCGGTGCTTAGGCGAAGCCCTGCGACGGTAGAACATCAAGATCGTCACCACGCCGTCATGCTGACGGAACTCTTCCCCGACACTTTGCTGGATCGGAGTCCGGTGATCGTCATCGAGCTGAACGTGTGCTAAAACTCGAAGGTGCCGTAGTTTCGGTGCTTGATCGGTCGGGCTGTGAAGACGTACGACTACATCAACCGCATTGTGCTAACGCTTCCGCTGTCGGTCTACAAGGGTACGTAGATCACACTCTCCCCTCTCGTTGCTATGCATCACCATGATCTTGCGTGTGCGTAGGCATTTTTTTGAAATTACTACGTTCCCCAACACCTACCCCCCAGGCGCGCCCTCCACCCTCGTGGGCCCCCTGTTGCTCCACCGACGTACTCCTTCCTCCTATATATACCTACGTACCCCCAAACGATCAGATACGGAGCCAAAACCCTAATTCCACCGCTGTAACTTCACGTATCCACGAGATCGCATCTTGGGGCCTGTTCCGGAGCTCCGCCGGGGGGGGGGCATCCATCACGGAGGGCTTCTACATCAACACCATAGCCTCTCCGATGAAGTGTGAGTAGTTTACCTCGGACCTTCGGGTCCATAGTTATTAGCTAGATGGCTTCTTCTCTCTTTTTGGACCTCAATACAATGTTCTCCCGCTCTCTTGTGGAGAACTATTCGATGTAATCTTGTTTTTGCGGTGTGTTTGTTGAGATCGATGAATTGTGGGTTTATGATCAAGTCTATATATGAACAATATTTGAATCTTCTCTGAATTCTTTTATGTATGATTGGTTATCTTTGCAAGTCTCTTCGAATTATCAGTCTGGTTTGGCCTACTAGATTGATCTTTCTTGCAATGGGAGAAGTGCTTAGCTTTCGGTTCGATCTTGCGGTGTCCTTTCCCAGTGACAGTAGGGGCAGCAAGGCACGTATTGTATTGTTGCCATCGAGGATAACAAGATGGGGTTTTTATCATATTGCATGAATTTATCCCTCTACATCATGTCATCTTGCTTAAGGCGTTACTCTGTTTTCATTAACTTAATACTCTAGATGCATGCTGGATAGCAGTCGATGAGTGGAGTAATAGTAGTAGATGCAGGCAGGAGTCGGTCTACTTGTCTCGGACGTGATGCCTATATACATGATCATACCTAGATATTCTCATAACTATGCTCAATTCTATCAATTGCTCAACAGTAATTCGTTCACCCACCGTAGAATACTTATGCTCTTGAGAGAAGCCACTAGTGAAACCTATGGCCCCGGGGTCTATCTTCATCATATTAATCTTCCAATACTTAGTTATTTTCTTTGCTTTTATTTTACTTTGCATCTTTATCATAAAAATACCAAAAATATTATCTTATCATATCTATCAGATCTCACTCTCGTAAGTGACCGTGAAGGGATTGACAACCCCTTATCGCGTTGGTTGCGAGGAGATATTTTCTTTGTGCAGGTACTTGGGGACGCATGCGCAACCTCCTACTGGAGTGATACCTTGGTTCTCAAAACTGAGGGAAATACTTACACTACTTTGCTGCATCATCCCTTCCTCTTCGGGGAAATCCAACCCAGTGCTCAAGAGGTAGCAAGAAGGATTTCTGGCGTCGTTGCCGGGGAGGTTCATGCAAGTCATGATTTGACTTCCAACAATGAGCCACTTCTAGCGTCTACGCAAAAGTCAACATACCAAGTCCCATCACAATCCTTATCTCCCGCATTACATTATTTGCCATTTGCCTCTTGTTTTCCTCTCCCCCACTTCACCATTGCCGTTTTATTTGCCCTCTCTCTCTATCCTCCCTCTCTTTCTCCGTTTGCCTCTTTTCCGTTTGCTCGTTGTTATGGCAAGTCCTCTATCTTCTCTGTTATCTCCCGAGAATGAAGTTCTAAATTTTAAGCAAAGGGAGGGAGAAAATCTAAAAGACGCTTGGTATAGAATTTGCAATGCTCAAAATAGATCTACCGGGAAGCAATCTACTTCCGTTCTTCTTTGCAATTTTTATGTAGGCGTTGCTCCTTGGTACAGATTTGTCCTTGATACCATTACCGGAGGGAATTTCTTGGGTAGCCACACTTTTGATTCTTATAATGCTATGATAGATTTATTTGGCTCACCACCTCTTTTGGTTAATGGGACTGTATTAACTTTGGAGCATGTAATGCAAAGGCTCAAAATTATTGAAAATAAGGTTTCTACCGTAGAGTCAATTGAAAATTTGGATAAAAAGATCCACAACCGAATCTCTCAATACGGATCTAAAGTAGGAGTCACTTTGAAAAATATTAAAGAGAAGGAACCCATAGTTAATGAGAAAATAAATCATGATTCCACTAGAATCGATAAACTTGAGGGTATCATTACCAATTTGGGAACCGCTTTTTCTTCCGTAAAGAATACTCCAAGTCCTCCTATTAAAATTGCCAAGCTTATGTATGTTCCTAAAAATAAGGGTGAATCCTCTAGTAAGGAAACTGCTGATCTAAAATCTATAAGTATTCATCCCAATCTTGTTGCTATCATTAAGGAACCATTTGTTACAAATGAATTTTTCGATCTTGTGCCTAAAAGTTTGATAATAACTAAAAAGAAAAAATTTCCTAAGGATGGTAGATGCCTCATTGAAGAATTACCAACCAAAGATGGCAATACCTAGATCTATCCTTGTTTTTTATGCCTAGCTAGGGGCGTTAAACGATAGCGCTTGTTGGGAGGCAACCCAATTTTATTTTTATTACTTGATTTTTGCTCCTGTTTAGTAATAAATAATTTATCTAGCCTCTGTTTTTGTTGTGTTTTTTATGTTTCATTAGTGTTTGTGCCAAGTAGAACCGTTGGGAAGACTTGGGGAAAGTCTTGATATCTTGCTGTAAAAAACAGAAATTTTAGCGCTCACGAGAACTGCTGCCATTTTTATTTGAAAAGTGATATTTAGTTAATTCTTTTTGCAGATGATTAATAGATAAATTCCTCACGTCGAGAAATTTATTTTAGAATTTTTGGGGTTCCATATCTTGCTCTAGCTACAGATTACTACAGACTGTTCTGTTTTTGACAGATTCTGTTTTTCGTGTGTTGTTTGCTTATTTTGATGAATCTATGGCTAGTAAAATAGTTTATAAACCATAGAGAAGTTGGAATACAGTAGGTTTAACACCAATATAAATAAATAATGAGTTAATTACAGTACCTTGAAGTGGTCTTTTGTTTTCTTTCGCTAACGGAGCTCACGAGATTTTCTACTTTAAGTTTTGTGTTGTGAAGTTTTCAAGTTTTGGGTAAAGATTTGATGGATTATGGAACAAGGAGTTGCAAGAGCCTAAGCTTGGGGATGACCATGGCATACCCAAGATAATCTAAGGACACCTAAAAGCCAATGCTTGGGGATTCCCCGGAAGGCATCCCCTATTTCGTCTACTTCTATCGGTAACTTTACTTGGAGCTATATTTTTATTCACCACATGATATGTGTTTTGCTTGGAGCGTCTTGTATTATTTGAGTCTTTATTTGTTAGTTTACTACAATCATCCTTTCTGTACACACCTTTTTAGAGAGCCATACATGATTTGGAATTTGTTAGAATACTCTATGTGCTTCGCTTATATCTTTTGAGTTATATAGTTTTGCTCTAGTACTTCACTTATATCTTTTAGAGCACGGTGGTGGATTTGTTTTATAGAAATTATTGATCTCTCATGATTCACTTAGATTATTTTGAGAGTCTTAAATATCATGGTAATTTGCTTAAATAATCCTACTATGCTTGGTATTCAAGAATAGTAAAAACTTTCTTATGAGTGTGTTGAATACCATGAGAAGTTTGATGCTTGATAATTGTTTTGAGATATGAAGATGGTGATATTAAAGTTGTGCTAGTTGAGTAGTTGTGAATTTGAGAAATACTTTTGTTAAAGTTTGTGATTCCCGTAGCATGCACATATGGTGAACCGTTATGTGATGAAGTCGGAGCATGATTTATTTATTGATTATCTTCCTTATGAGTGGCGGTCGGGGACGAGCGATGGTCTTTTCCTACCAATCTATCCCCCTAGGAGCATGCGCGTAATACTTTTCTTTGATAACTTGTAGATTTTTGCAATAAGTATATGAGTTATTTATGACTAATGTTGAGTCCATGGATTATACACACTTTTCTTCCTTCCACCATTGCTAGCCTCTCTAATACCGCGCACCTTTCGCAGGTATCATACACCCACCATATACCTTCCTCAAAACAGCCACCATACCTACCTATTATGGCATTTCCATAGCCATTTCGAGATATATTGCCATGCAACTTTCCACCGTTCCGTTTATTATGACATACTCCATCATTGTCATATAGCTTAGCATGATCATGTAGTTGACATCGTATTTGTGGCAAAGCCACCGTTCATAATTCTTTCATACATGTCACTCATGAGTCATTGCATATCCCGGTACACCGCCGGAGGCATTCATATAGTCATATTTTGTTCTAAGTATCAAGTTGTAATTGTTGAGTTGTAAGAAAATAAAAGTGTGATGACCATCATTATTAGAGCATTGTCCCAATGAGGAAAGGATGATGGAGACTATGATTCCCCCACAAGTCGGGATGAGACTCCGGACGAAAAATAAAAAAAAGAGAAAGAAAAGAGGGCATAAAAAAGAGAGAAAAGGCCCAAATAAAAAAAAGAGAGAAAAAGAGAGAAGGGGCAATGCTACTATCATTTTACCACACTTGTGCTTCAAAGTAGCACCATGATATTCATGATACAGAGTCTCTCATTTTGTCACTTTCATATACTAGTGGGAATTTTTCATTATAGAACTTGGCTTGTATATTCCAATAACGGGCTTCCTCAAAATGCCCTAGGTCTTCATGAGCAAGCAAGTTGGATGCACACCCACTTAGTTTCTTTTCTTGAGCTTTCATATACTTATAGCTCTAGTGCATCCGTTGCATGGCAATCCCTACTCACTCACATTGATATCTATTGATGGGCATCTCCATAGCCCGTTGATACGCCTAGTTGATGTGAGACTATCTTCTCCGTTTTTTGTCTTCTCCACAACCACCATTCTATTCCACCTATAGTGCTATATCCATGGCTCACGCTCATGTATTGCGTGAAGATTGAAAAAGTTTTGAGAATGTCAAAAGTATGAAACAATTGCTTGGCTTGTCATCGAGGTTGTGCATGATTTAAATACTTTGTGTGGTGAAGATAGAGCATAGCCAGACTATATGATTTTGTAGGGATAACTTTCTTTGGCCATGTTATTTTGAGAAGAGATGATTGCTTTGTTAGTATGCTTGAAGTATTATTATTTTTATGTCAATATGAACTTTTATCTTGAATCTTTTGGATCTGAATATTCATACCACAATTAAGAAGAATTACATTAAAATTATGACAAGTAGCATTCCACATCAAAAATTCTATTTTTATCATTTACCTACTCGAGGACGAGCAGGAATTAAGCTTGGGGATGCTTGATACGTCTCCAACGTATCTATAATTTTTGATTGCTCCATGCTATATTATCTGCTGTTTTGGACATTATTGGGCTTTATTATTCACTTTTATATTATTCTTGGGACTAACCTATTAACCGGAGGCCCAGCCCAGATTGCTGTTTTTTTGCCTATTTTAGGGTTTCGAAGAAAAGGAATATCAAATGGAGTCCAAACGGAATGAAACCTTTCGGAACATGATTTTCTCACCGAACATGATCCAGGAGACTTGGACCCCATGTCAAGAAACAAAGGAGGAGGCCACGAGGTAGGGGGCGTGCCTACCCCCCCTCCAGGCGTGCCCTCCACCCTCGTGGGCCCCCTGTTGCTCCACCAATGTACTCCTTCCTCCTATATATACCTACGTACCCCCAAACGATCAAATACGGAGCCAAAACCCCAATTCCACCGCCGTAACTTCATGTATCCACGAGATCCCATCTTGGGGCCTGTTCCGGAGCTCTGCCGGAGGGGGGCATCCATCATGGAGGGCTTCTACATCAACACCATAGCCTCTCCGATGAAGTGTGAGTAGTTTACCTCAGACCTTCGGGTCCATAGTTATTAGCTAGATGGCTTCTTCTCTCTTTTTGGATCTCAATACAATGTTCTCCCCCTCTCTTGTGGAGAACTATTCGATGTAATCTTCTTTTTGCGGTGTGTTTGTTGAGATCGGTGAATTGTGGGTTTATGATCAAGTCTATCTATGAACAATATTTGAATCTTCTCTGAATTCTTTGATGTATGATTGGTTATCTTTGCAAGTCTCTTCGAATTATCAGTTTGGTTTGGCCTACTAGATTGATCTTTCTTGCAATGGGAGAAGTTCTTAGCTTTGGGTTCAATCTTGCAGTGTCCTTTCCCAGTGACATTAGGGGCAGCAAGGCACGTATTGTATTGTTGCCATCGAGGATAACAAGATGTTTTTTTAATCATATTGCATGAATTTATCCCTCTACATCATGTCATCTTGCTTAAGGCGTTACTCTGTTTTCATTAACTTAATACTCTAGATGCATGCTGGATAGCAGTCGATGAGTGGAGTAATAGTAGTAGATGCAGGCAGGAGTCGGTCTACTTTTCTCGGACGTGATGCCTATATACATGATCATACCTAGATATTCTCATAACTATGCTCAATTCTGTCAATTGCTCAACAGTAATTCGTTCACCCACCGTAGAATACTTATGCTCTTGAGAGAAGCAACTAGTGAAACCTATGGCCCCCGGGTCTATCTTCATCATATTAATCTTCCAATACTTAGTTATTTTCTTTGCTTTTATTTTACTTTGCATCTTTATCATAAAAATACCAAAAATATTATCTTATCATATCTATCAAATCTCACTCTCGTAAGTGACCGTGAAGGGATTGACAACCCCTTATCGCGTTGGTTGCGAGGAGTTATTTGCTTTGTGCAGGTACTTGGGGACGCACGCGCAACCTCCTACTGGATTGATACCTTGGTTCTCAAAACTAAGGGAAATACTTACGCTACTTTGCTGCATCATCCCTTCCTCTTCGGGGAAATCCAACGCAGTGCTCAAGAGGTAGCAAGAAGGATTTATGGCGCCGTTGCCGGGGAGGTTCGTGCAAGTAAATTCTTTTATTAGATTCAAAATCAGAGGGTATCTTATTACAATTTCCATAAGAATTATTGTAGGAATTACCATCATTATTAGAGGAATTACTATGATACAACCTAGGATTAAAGTTTCCTCTATACACGTTGTTACCAAAATTATTCCTACCAACAAAATTCACATCCAAAGATTCATTATTATTCTCAATCAAAGTAGACAAAGGCATATCATTAGGATCAGAAGAAACACTTTTATTAGCAAATAATTTCATAAGTTCATCCATCTTACCACTCAAAACATTAATTTCTTCTATTGCATGCACTTTCTTATTAGTAGATTTTTCGGTGTGCCATTGAGAATAATTGACCATAATATTATCTAGGAGTTTAGTAGCTTCTCCTAAAGTGATTTCCATAAAAGTGCCTCCCGCGGCCGAATCTAAAAGATTTCTAGAAGCAAAATTCAATCCGGCATAATTTTTTTTATAATCATCCACAAATTCAAACCATGTGTGGGGCAATTACGTATCATTAATTTCATCCTCTCCCAAGCTTGTGCAACATGTTCATGATCAAGTTGCTTAAAATTCATAATATCGTTTCTAAGAGAGATGATCTTAGCGGGAGGGAAATACTTAGAGATAAAGACGAAAACCAAGCTTTAGCACGATCTCTAAGCGAAAAAGGAAATAGCTTCAATTTAACAATATCATTGTCCACATCTTTCTTATTTTGCATATCACACAAATCAACGAAGTTGTTTAGATGGGTAGCGGCATCTTCACTAGGAAGGCCGGAAAACAGATCTTTCATGACAAGATTCAGCAAAGCAGCATTAATTTCACAAGATTCAGCATCGGTAAGAGGAGCAATCGGAGTGCTAATAAAATCGTTGTTGTTGGTATTGGTAAAGTCACACACTTTGGTATTATCTTGAGCCATCGTGACAAGCAAGCAATCCGACACACAAGCAAGCAAGAAACAGGCAAAAAAGAGGCGAATAGAGAAAGAGAGGGAGTATGGAGAGAGAGAGGGCGAATAAAATGACAAGGGTGAAGTGGGGGAGAGGAAAACGAGAGGCAAATGGCAAATAATGTAATGCGGGAGATAAGGGTTTGTGATGGGTACTTGGTATGTTGACTTTTGCGTAGACTCCCCGGCAATGGCGCCAGAAATCCTTCTTGCTACCTCTTGAGCACTGCGTTGTTTTTCCCTTGAAGAGGAAAGGGTGATGCAGTAGAGCAGCGTAAGTATTTCCCTCAGTTTTTGAGAACCAAGGTAGAAATCCAGTAGGAGGCCACACACGAGTCCCTCGCACCTACACAAACAAGTAAACTCCTCGCAACCAACGGGATAAAGGGGTTGTCAATCCCTTCACGGTCACCTACGAGAGTGAGATCTGATAGATATGATAAGATAATATTTTTGGTATTTTTATGATAAAGAGAAATAAAGATGCAAGTAAAATAAATGGCAAAGGAAATAACTAAGTATTGGAAGATTAATATGATGGAAAATAGACCCGGGAGCCATAGGTTTCACTAGAGGCTTCTCTCGAGAGCATAAGTATTACGGTGGGTGAACAAATTACTATTGAGCAATTGATAGAATTGAGCATAGTTATGAGAATATCTAGGTATGATCATGTATATAGGCATCACGTCCAACACAAGTAGACCAACTCCTGCCTGCATCTACTACTATTACTCCACACATCGACCGCTATCCAACATGCATCTAGAGTATTAAGTTCAAGAGAACAGAGTAACACTTTAAGCAAGATGACATGATGTAGAGGGATAAACTCATGCAATATGATATAAACCCCATCTTGTTATCCTCGATGGCAACAATAAAATATGTGCCTTGCTGCCCCTACTGTTACTGGGAAAGGACACTGCAAGATTGAACTCAAAGCTAAGCACTTCTCCCATTGCAATAAAGATCAATCTAGTAGACCAAACCAAACTGATAATTCGAAGAGACTTGCAAAGATAACCAATCATACATAAAAGAATTCAGAGAAGATTCAAATATTGTTCATAGATAAGCTTGATCATAAACCCACAATTTATCGGTCTCAACAAACACACCACAAAAGAAGATTACATCGAATAGATCTCCACAAGAGAGGGGGAGAACTTTGTATTGAGATCCAAAAAGAGAGAAGAAGCCATCTAGCTAATAACTATGGACCCGTAGGTCTGAAGTAAACTACTCACACTTCATCGGAGAGGCTATGGTGTTGATGTACAAGCCCTCCGTGATCGATACCTGATAACCCACAAGTATAGGGGATCGCAACAGCTTTCGAGGGTAGAGTATTCAACCCAAATTTATTAATTCGACACAAGGGGAGCCAAAGAATATTCTCAAGTATTAGCAGCTGAGTTGTCAATTCAACCACACCTGGAAACTTAGTATCTGCAGCAAAGTGTTTAGTAGCAAAGTAATATGATAGTGATGGTAACGGTAACAAAAGAGTAATGAAAGCAAAGTAATGTTTTTGGTATTTTGTAGTGATTGTAACAGTAGCAACGAGAAAGTAAATAAGCGTAAACCAGTATATGGAAAGCTCGTAGGCATCGGATCAATGATGGATAATTATGCCGGATGCGGTTCATCATGTAACGGTCATAACATAGGGTGACATAGAACTAGCTCCAATTCGTCAATGTAATGTAGGCATGTATTCCGAATATAGTCATACGTGCTTATGGAAAAGAACTTGCATGACATCTTTTGTCCTACCCTCCCGTGGCAGCAGGGTCCTTACGGAAACTAAGGGATATTAAGGCCTCCTTTTAATAGAGAATCGGAACAAAGCATTAGCACATAGTGAATACATGAACTCCTCAAACTACGGTCATCACCGGTAAGTATCTCGATTATTGTCACTTCGGGGTTAGCAGATCATAACACATAATAGGTGACTATAGACTTGCAAGATAGGATCTAGAACTCTCATATATTGATGAAAACATAATAGGTTCAGATCTGAAATCATGGCACTCGGGCCCTAGTGACAAGCATTAAGCGTAGCAAAGTCATAGCAACATCAATCTCAGAACATAGTGGATACTAGGGATCAAACCCTAACAAAACTAACTCGATTACATGGTGAATCTCATCCAACCCATCACCGTCCAGCAAGCCTACGATGGAATTACTCACGCACGACGGTGAGCATCATGAAATTGGTGATGGAGGATGGTTGATGATGAGGACGACGACGAATCCCCCTCTCCGGAGCCCTAAACGGACTCCATATCAGCCCTCCCGAGAGGTTTTAGGGCTTGGCGGCGGCTCCATATCATAAAACACGATGATTTCTTCTCTCCTATTTTTCTCTCCCCGAAAGCAGTTATATAGAGTTGGAGTTGGAGTCGGGGGGTCTCCAGGGGGCCCACGAGGTGCGCCCCCACCCTCTTGAGCAAGGTGTGGGCCCCCTGGTCTTCATCTTTGGCAAGGATTTTTTATTATTTATTGTAAGGTATTCCGTGGAGTTTCAGGTCATTCCGAGAACTTTTGTTTTCTGCACATAAAACAACATCATGGCAATTCTACTGAAAACAGCGTCAGTCCGGGTTAGTTCCATTCAAATCATAGAAGTTAGAGTCAAAAACATGGGCAAAAGTGTTTGGAAAAGTAGATACGACGGAGACGTATCAACTCCCCCAAGCTTAAACCCTTGCTTGTCCTCAAGCAATTCAGTTGACAAACTGAAAGAAATAAAGAAAAACTTTTACAAACTCTGTTTGCTCTTGTTGTTATAAATATGTCAAGCTAGCATTCAAGTTTTCAGCAAAGATTATAACTAACCATATTTGCAATAATTCCCAGGTATCATGTTTACTCATATCAATAGCATAATCAACTAGCAAGCCAAAATAATAAATCTCGGATGACAACACTTTCTCAAAACAATCATAATATGATATAACAAGATGGTACCTCGCTAGCCCTTTCTGAGACCGCAAAACATAAATGCAGAGCACCTTTAAAGATCAAGGACTGACTAGACATTGTAATTCATGGTAAAAGACATCCAATCATAGTCACACCCAATATAAATTAACAGTAATGAATGCAAATGACAGCGGTGCTCTCCAACTGGTGCTTTTTAATAAGAGGGTGATGACTCAACATAAAATTAAATAGATAGGCCCTTCGCAGAGGGAAGCAGGGATTTGTAGAGGTGCCAAAGCTCGGTTTTGAAATAGAGACGAATAACATTTTGAGCGGTATACTTTCATTGTCAACATAACAACCAAGAGATGGCGATATCTTCCATGCTACACACATTATAGGCGGTTCCCAAACAGAATGGTAAAGTTTATACTCCCCTCCACCAATAAACATTAATCCATGGCTTGCTCGAAACAACGAGTGCCTCCAACATACATCAGGTCCCAGGGGGAGTTTTGTTTGCAATTATTTTGATTTAGTTTGCATAAAGCATGGGACTGGGCATCCCGGTGACCAGCCCTTTATCTCGTGAGTGAGGAGCGGAGTCCACTCCTCTTGAGAATAACCCGCTTAACATGGAAGATACGGACAACCCTAGTTGATACATGAGCTATTCAAGCATACAAAACAAGATGATTATTTGAAGGTTTAGAGTTTGGCACATACAAATTTACTTGGAATGATAGATAGATACCGCATATAGGAAGGTATAGTGGACTCATCTGGAATAACTTTGGGGTTTAAGGAGTTTGGATGCACAAGCAGTATTCCCGCTTAGTACAGGTGAAGGCTAGCAAAAGACTGGGAAGCGACCAACTGGAGAGCGACAACAGCCATGTACATGCATTAAAATTAATAAACATTGGATGCAAGCATGAGTAGGATATAATCCACCATGAACATAAATATCGTGAAGGCTATGTTGATTTGTTTCAACTACATGCATGAACATGTGCCAAGTCAAGTCACTTAAATCATTCAGAGGAGGATACCACCCTATCATACCACATCATAACCATTTTAATAGCTTGTTGGCACGCAAGGTAAATCATTATAACTCATAGCTAATCAAGCATGGCACAAGCAACTATGATCTCTAATTGTCATTGCAAACATGTTTATTCATAACAAGCTGAATCAAGAACGATGAACTCATCATATTTACAAAAACAAAAGAGGTCGAGTTCATACCAACTTTTCTCATCTCAGTCAGTCCATCATATATCATCATAATTGCCTTTCACTTGCACGACCGAATGATGTGAATAATAATAAGAGTGCACGTACATTGGACTAAGTTGGAATCTGTGAGCATTCAATAAACAGGAGAAGACAAGGCAATATGGGCTCTTTTGTCAGATAAACAACAATGCATATAAGAGCCACTTCAACAGTTTAATCATGGTCTTCTCCTACTGACCCCCAAAGAAAAGAAAAGAAATAAAACTATTTACACGGGAAAGCTCCCAACAAGTAAAAGAAGAACATGAAATATTTTTGGATTTTCTTTTTAATTACTACTACAAGCATGGAAAGTAAATTAATTAAAAGCTACAACTAATTTTTTTGTTTTTCTTAAGGTTTATCAAACACACAAGAAGAAAGCATAAAAGAAAATAAACTAGCATGGATGATACAATGAAAAAGTATGAGCACCGACATCTGGCAATGAGTGTGTGTGAACATAAATGTAATGCCGGTGAGAAATACATACTCCCCCAAGCTTAGGCTTTTGGCCTAAGTTGGTCTATGGCCACGGCTGGCCTGGCTGATATCCATAATAATAGTTGTTGGGGTCGTACTGCGATGAGGAAGAAGAAGGCTCCGATTGCCACTGGCTGGCAATCATATCTGGATCCCACTGATAGTTAGACTGTCGTGAAGGATCAAATTGTGGTTCCGGTTCTGGCTCCTCGGCTGGTGCAGGGTTCCGGTAGGCGTGGATAGCCGTCAACGGAACAAGGTACTTGCCTACAGTCAAATCAAACAAAGTAGGAGCAGGCAAGGTAATGGTCTCAGGATGATGTTTATTAAAGAACAATTGATATTTAAGCTCTCCTGCCCTATTCTTAACAATAAAATCATGTGCCACCATACTTTTATAATCTAAATAAACACGAGGCAGCACTTTTTCTTCCTTCTTAGCATGCCTAATAGGAATGTTAAAATGTGCAACTAGGCGTGTAGCATAGATGCCTCCAAAGATGGAACCCTTAGTACGGTTCATACTTAACCGTCTAGCAATAATGCCGCCCATACTAAAAGTGTTATCACTGTATAAACCTTGGAGCAAAATAATAATATCAGGGATACTAAGGTTTCCACAGTTTCCGTGACCAATTAAGCAACGACTAGCAAATAATGCAAAGTAACGTAAAACAGGAAAATGTATGCTAGTGATTCGTGCATCGGAAACCTTCCTAGCTTCCCCTACAGTGATAGTATTAATAAATCCCTCCACATCATCATGATGTGGTTCTTCTTGTTGGAAATATGCCCTAGAGGCAATAATAAAAAGCATTATTATTATATTTCCTTGTTCATGATAATTGTCTTTATTCATGCTATAATTGTGTTATCCGGAAATCGTAATACATGTGTGAATAACAGACACCAACATGTCCCTAGTAAGCCTCTAGTTGACTAGCTCGTTGATCAACAGATAGTCATGGTTTCCTGACTATGGACATTGGATGTCATTGATAACGAGATCACATCATTAGGAGAATGATGTGATGGACAAGACCCAATCCTAAACATGGCACAAGATCGTATAGTTCGTTTGCTAAGAGTTTTCCAATGTCAAAGTATCTTTTCCTTAGACCATGAGATCGTGTAACTCCCGGATACCGTAGGAGTGCTTTGGGTCTACCAAACGTCACAACGTAACTGGGTGACTATAAAGGTAGACTACGGGTATCTCCGAAAGTGTCTGTTGGGTTGACACGGATCAAGACTGGGATTTGTCACTCCGTATGGCGGAGAGGTATCACTGGGCCCACTCGGTAATGCATCATCATAATGAGCTCAAAGTGACCAAGTGTCTGGTCATGGGATCATGCATTACGGTACGAGTAAAGTGACTTGCCGGTAACGAGATTGAACGAGGTATTGGGATACCGACGATCGAATCTCGGGCAAGTAACATATTGATTGACAAAGGGAATTGCATACGGGGTTGATTGAATCCTCGACATCGTGGTTCATCCGATGAGATCATCGTGGAGCATGTGGGAGCCAACATGGGTATCCAGATCCCGCTGTTGGTTATTGACCGGAGAGTCGTCTCGGTCATGTCTACTTGTCTCCCGAACCCGTAGGGTCTACACACTTAAGGTTCGGTGACGCTAGGGTTGTGAAGATATGTATATGCAGTAACCCGAATATTGTTCGGAGTCCCGGATGAGATCCCGGACGTCACGAGGAGTTCCGGAATGGTCCGGAGGTAAAGAATTATATATAGGAAGTGCTGTTTCGGCCATCGGGACAAGTTTCGGGGTCACCGATATTGTACCGGGACCACCGGAAGGGTCCCGGGGGTCCACCGGGTGGGGCCACCTATCCCGGGGGGCCCCATGGGCTGAAGTGGGAGGGAACCCAGCCCAAAGTGGGCTGGGGCGCCACCCCCCAAGGGCCCATGCGCCTAGGGTTGGGGGGGAACCCTAAGGGGGCGCCCCCTTGCTTGGGGGGCAAGCCCCCCACCCTTGGCCGCCCCCCTAGTAGATCCATCTACTAGGGCCGGCGCCCCCCCCTTGGCACCCCTATATATAGTTGAGGAGAGGGGAGGACTTCATACCTGAGCTTTGGTGCCTCCCTCTCTCCCCGTTACGTCTCTCTCTCGTAGTATAGGCGAAGCCCTGCTACTGTGACGCCCTGCATCCACCACCACGCCGTCGTGCTACTGGATCTTCATCAACCTCTCCTCCTCCCCTTGCTGGATCAAGAAGTAGGAGACGTCTCCCGTCCCGTACGTGTGTTGAACGCGGAGGTGCCGTCCGTTCGGCGCTTGGTCATCGGTGATTTGGATCACGTCGTGTTCGACTACATCATCACCGTTCTTTGAACGCTTCTGTGCGCGATCTACAAAGGTATGTAGATGCATCCGATGTCTCGTTGCTAGATGAACTCCTAGATGGATCTTGGTGAAACGAGTAGGAAATTTTTTGTTTTCTGCAACATTCCCCCACACTTCTGTCTTGCCCCCAAAAGGGACTAAACAAATCCGACAGAAATCATAAAGTGACATCTCCTTATGCTCATCATATAAATGAAACTCCACCGTAGGTGGTGAGTTCCTAGAATGAAAATGAAAGTTTTGCACAAAGGTATTTGTGAGCAAGAGATACTGATCGCATTGGTCGTGGAGGAAAGCAATGAGGCCTGCATTATGAGCCAACTCATGAAAATCTTCATAAATCCCGGCTGCTCTCAAGAAATCCTCAGAAGGCCATTCACACGCCCGAAACTCTGCGGTGCGCGGCAAATTATACTTAGGCTTTAGTGCCTTTTCCTTCGAGCTTTGGCTCGATGAGCCCCTCAATAATCTCCTCATCATTTTCTGAAAAATTCTGAAATTTTTAGTAACTTCAAAATAAAAGTAAACCAAACTCAATAATATTGATAGCAACTACTCCTACAAGTGCCTAGGGCCTATATCATGCATCAAAACTACTTTTGACCATATAAATTTGACATGCAAGCTCAAGAACAGGGTCACCTAAGCAACACAAATTTGTAATGAATAAAGCACTAGAACAAAAACTAATTGGACCAATGGAGGAGTCACATACCAAGGAACAATCTCCCCAAGCAGTTTTTGTGAGAGGTGCTTTGAGCAAGGAGATCGAAAATGGCAGCAAAACGAGCTTGGACTCAGGTTTGAGTTGGTTTTTCGTGTTTGGGGGAGGAAGATGAAGTGTGTGTCTGGAAGAATGAGTGGAGGAGGGCCACCATGGGCCCACGAGGCAGGGGGCGCGTCCTAGGGGGGTGGGTGCGCCCTCCACCCTTGTGGCAAGGTGGTTGGCCCCCCTGGTGTGTTCTTTGTTCCATAAATCCTCAAATATTCTATAAAAAATCATATTTAATTTTCAGGGCATTTGGAGAACTTTTATTTTCGAGGTATTTTTATATTGCACGGATAATCTGATAACAGACAGAAAATTATTTATTTTTACTTTATTTCAACTAAATAACAGAAAGTATAGAGAGGGTACAGAAGGTTGTGCTTCTAGTTTCATCCATCTCATGCTCGTCAAAAGGAATCCACTAACAAGGTTGATCAAGTCTTGTTAACAAACTCATTCCGATTAACATGAAACCGGAGAAATTTTGAATAACACTAGGTTACCTCAACAGGGATATGCACATCCCCAATAATAAGTATATCATATTTCTTCTTGACAGTAGGAAGAGGAAATTCAAAACCTCCAAATATAATTGATGGATTTTTTCCGATAGAATTGATACTATGAACTTGAGGTTGTTTTCCCGGAAAGTGTAATGTATGCTCATTACCATTAACATGAAAAGTGACATTGCCTTTGTTGCAATCAATAACAGCCCCCGCAGTATTAAGAAAAGGTCTTCCAAGAATAATAGACATACTATCGTCCTTGGGAATATCAAGGACAACAAAGTCTGTTAAAATAGTAACGTTTGCAACCACAACAGGCACATCCTCACAAATACCGACAGGTATAGCAGTTGATTTATCAGCCATTTGCAAAGATATTTCAGTAGGTGTCAACTTATTCAGATCAAGTCTACGATATAAAGAGAGAGGCATAACACTAACACCGGCTCCAAGATCACATAAAGCAGTTTTAACACAGTTTCTTTTAATGGAGCATGGTATAGTAGGTACTCCTGGGTCCCCAAGTTTCTTTGGTATTCCATCCTTAAAAGTATAATTAGCAAGCATGGTGGAAATTTCAGCTTCCGGTATCTTTCTTTTATTTGTAACAATATCTTTCATGTACTTAGCATAAGGATTCATTTTAAGCATATCAGTCAATCACATACGCAAAAATATAGGTCTAATCATTTCAGCAAAGCACTCAAAATCCTCATCATCCTTTTTCTTGGATGGTTTGGGAGGAAAGGGCATGGGTTTCTGAACCCAAGGTTCTCTTTCTTTACCATGTTTCCTAGCAACAAAGTCTTTCTTATCATAACGTTGATTCTTTGATTGTGGGTTATCAAGATCAATAGCAGGTTCAATTTCTATATCATTATCATTACTAGGTTGAGCATTATTATGAACATCATCATTAACATTTTAATTAGGTTCATGTTCATTACCAGATTGAGTTTCAGCATCACAAATAGAAATATCATTTGTATTATCAGGTGGTTCAGCAATAGGTTCACTAGAAGTTTGCACAGTTCTATCATTTTTCTTTTCTTCTTTTTTGAAGAACTAGGTGCATCAATTTTATTTCTCCGAGAATCTTGCTCAATTCTCTTAGGGTGGCCTTCAGGATACAAAGGTTCCTGAGTCATTCTACCAGTTCTAGTAGCCACTTTAACAGCATAATCATTTTTCTTACTATTCATCTCATTGAGCAATTCTTTTTGAGTTTTAAGTATTTGTTCTACTTGAGTGGTAACCATAGAAGCATGTTTGCTAACAAGTTTAAGTTCACCTCTAATATTAGCCATATAGTCACCCAAGTATTTAATCATATCAACATCTTGTTTTAATTGTCTCCCAAAATAAGCATTGAAGTCTTCTTGCTTAAACATAAAATTATCAAACTCATCCAAGCATTGATTAGCAATTTTAGCAGGAGGGATTTCAGCTTTATCATATCTATAGAGAGAATTTACCTTTACTACCTGTGTCGGGTTATCAAGGTCTGGAGGTTCTTCAATAAATAAAGGATTAAGATCATATGTTTCTTCAACAGGCGGTAAATTAAGACCATGTATTTCTTCAATAGGAGATAAATTCTTAACATCTTCAGCTTTAATACCTTTTTCTTTCATAGATTTCTTTGCCTTTTGCATATCTTCAGGACTGAGAAATAGAATACCTCTCTTCTTTGGAGTTGCTTTAGGAGTAGGATCATTAATTGGAGCAGGAGTTGGCTCAGGAGGTGCCCAATTATTTTTATTTCTCAACATATTATTCAATAAGATTTCAGCTTCATCCGGTGTTCTTTCCCTGAAAAGAGAACCAGCAGAACTATCCAGGTAATCTCTAGAAGCATCGGTTAGTCCATTATAAAAGATATCAAGTATTTCATTTTTCTTAAGAGGATGATCAGGCAAAGCATTAAGTAACTTGAGAAGCCTCCCCCAAGCTTGTGGGAGACTTTCTTCTTTAATTTGCACAAAGTTGTATATTTCCTTTAAAGCAGCTTGTTTCTTATGAGCAGGGAAATATTAGCAGAGAAGTAATAGATCATATCCTGGGGACTACGCACACAACCAGGATCAAGAGAATTAAACCATATCTTAGCATCACCCTTTAATGAGAACGGAAATATTTTAAGGATATAAAATTAGCGAGATCTCTCATCATTAGTGAACAGGGTGGCTATATCATTTAATTTAGTAATATGTGCTACAACAGTTTCAGATTCATAGCCATGAAAAGGATCAGATTCAACCAAAGTAATTATATCAGGATCAACGGAGAATTCATAATCCTTATCAGCAACACATATAGGTGAAGTAGCAAAAGCAGGGTCAGGTCTCATCCTAGCATTTGGAGATTGCTTATTCCATTTAGCTAATAACCTTTTGAGTTCATATCTATATTTGCAGGCTAAAATAGCTAAAGAAGCATCTTGATCAAATAAATAACCTTCAGGAATAACAAGTGATTCTTCATCATCACTTTCATCTTCATAATCAGATTCAATATTTTCAATCTCTCTAGCCCTAGCAAGTCGTTCCTCTAGAAAATCACTAAGTGGCATAGTAGTATCAGACATAGAGGTAGTTTCATCATAAGTATCATGTATAGCAGAAGTAGCATCATCAATAACATGCGACATATCAGAACAAATAGCAGAAGCAGGTGTAGGTGTCGCAAGCTTACTCATAACAGAAGGTGAATCGAGCTAGATGGCAGTTCCTTACCTCCCCTCGTAGTTGAGGGATAGATCTTGGTTTTTGGATCTCTCAAGTTCTTCATAGTGTCCAGCAGATATAAATCCCAAGTGACTCAAAGAATAGAGCTATGCTCCCCGGCAACGGCGCCAGAAATTAGTCTCGATAACCCACAAGTATAGGGGATTGCAACAGCTTTCGAGGGTAGAGTATTCAACCCAAATTTATTGATTCGACACAAGGGGAGCCAAAGAATATTCTCAAGTATTAGCAGTTGAGTTGTCAATTCAACCACACCTGGAAACTTAGTATCTGCAGCAAAGTGTTTAGTAGCAAAGTAATATGATAGTGATAGTAACGGTAACAAAAGAGTAATGAAAGCAAAGTAATGTTTTTGTTATTTTGTAGTGATTGTAACAGTAGCAACGGGAAAGTAAATAAGCGTAAACCAGTATATGGAAAGCTCGTAGGCATCGGATCAATGATGGATAATTATGCCGGATGCGGTTCATCATGTAACAGTCATAACATAGGGTGACACAGAACTAGCTCCAATTCGTCAATGTAATGTAGGCATGTATTCCGAATATAGTCATACGTGCTTATGTAACATCCCAAATTTTCAATTTGGAATGTTCACTAGATCATCATTGCATATCATATTTTATTGCATTTTGGTTGATCCTAGAAATTCTACGCAACTCAAGGACCCTTAGAGAGAGTTGGGGATTTCGTTATTTTCATATTTGAGTTTTCTCAAATTTTGAAAATAGGATCATTTGATTTTATTTATTTTATCTTCAATTATTTCTATCACAAAAATATGAGAGAGGGAATAAAATGAATTTCCCAAAATAAAGAAATATTGAGGATTTAATAAAAAAATCAAATAAGATTTTATTTTGGTTTTATTTGCTATTTTATTTGAATTTAGGAAAAATGCGCATTTTTCAAAATTGCATTTAGGCCCCAAATAAATGTTCATCCTGTGCGGCTTGATTTTAGAAGCCGGGAAAAATTTATTTCGGGATTTTTGGAGTCCGTTTAATATTTCTTTTGTTTTCTTTTCTAAGCGTAATTATTTAGAAAAAAGTCTGAACCGACCTACGGGCCGTATCCGGCCAGGACTCCCTGGCCGAGGCCTTTTTATAGCACCGCCCGAGGCCCGGGACAGCCCAACCGCCACCCGCCCCAAACCCTAACCCTAGCCGCCGCCGCCCCGCCGCTCCGCTGCCTCGCGCCGCCACCCGTCGCCGCCTCCGACGATCACCGGAGCCGCCCCGCGCCGCCCCGTCGCCGCCGCCGACGATCGCCGGAGCCGCCCCGCCGCCGCCGCCGTTCGCCGGAGCCGCCGAGGTAGACGCCGTTGCCTCGGTTTTCGCGAAGGAAAACCGATCTGTTTTTTTTAAACTTAGATCTGTTTTTTCGTTAGATCGGTTTTTTTTGGTTTAGTTAATTAGCAAGCGTTCGCTCGTTCGTTCGTTTTAACGAACGCGTTCATCATTTAGATCCAGATAACGAACGTTCGTTCCTTAATCTGTTCGCCGTTTTTATTTTTCTCGGATTAAATCCACGATTTTTCTGATCGTGATTTCTGATCCGATTTTTGTTTTAGTATAACTTTTCGCTCGTTTATCGGAATCAGGCGATTCAAGCGCCTGGAGTTTCGTCTCGAAACCCTCTTTTCGTTTAACCAACTCAAACAAGTTTTTGCCATGGTAAAAATTGCCCTAGATCCAGAATAGTAAACGAAGCCTGTTTCTTTTGTCGTTTGTCTTTCGTTGATTCGTTCGATTTGATTCTTTTTGCCAACCGGAGTTCTTAAGTTGAACTTTCTGGTTAGATCTCTTATTTGAGTTTTACCTGTGCATCAGTTGAGTACTTATTGTATGCTTGTTTGTTTGCGATAGAGTACCCGGAGTGCGCCGCTTGCTACTTCGAATCGCTAGGTTTTGTGGATCATCAGCAAGGCAAGTAACACTTTGATCATACCTCCTACTACCCAGTTTTTATTGCATTAGATCAATCCTCACACATTGCATGATTAGGATCTAATTAAATTGTGGGTTTGGGAAGTAGTTGAGGAGTACCTATTACCTGTTTATTATCAAACCTTTGGGAGTTACTTCTACGTTTGCTTATTATGCCATGCTATGCTAGTAGACGTGGATTGGGTGAGTGTATCCATGACAGATGTGAGATTGTTAAATTAATGGTTTATCTAAGGTGGCAACTTAAATACACATCTAGGTGGATTGAGGCACCTGGGTATTCCAGCGATTGCCTATTTTTCTTTTGGACCGCCACCCAGGCTCAAAGGGATCATGAGATTATTCATGATAGAAACTTCCGTGTGCAGCCACAAGCTACTATGGGCTCTAGCATAGTTGATTAAGTTGTGCGAACTCTTATAGTGGTAGACTAGCAGATGTAGGGGAAAGTAGGTGTAACGGTCTACCCGATTGTAAGGTGCTAGCGCTTCTGAAAGACTATGTCTCGGTCATCCGTTTCTCAAACACCATGTAGTGCGAGAATCCCAACGGAGGAGATTGAGTCTTGTGGGGAAAAGTGCGCAAACCTCTGCAGAGTGTATAAACTAATCATGGTTAGCCGTGTCCCCAGTTATGGACATCTTGAGTATCTAGTACCTGGATTATCATGTGAATCTCATCATGTTACTCTAAATTAATTTTGTTGGGTTTTTAATGTTGATGCTTAATTGGGATTGAGAATGCTGTCAACCATTCTCAATGTTTAACAACTACCATGATAGTTAAATAAAATTTATTCCTTTGCAGTAGGGAAAAATTGGCTTTATGCAAAACTGTAACCATAGAGCTTTCCACCAGCCAAATATGCATATAGTATAGCCTTATTCTTTCATTGCTCTCTATGTGTTACATTGCCAGCATATTCCCTGTGCTGACCTATTTCGGGCTGCAACGTTCATGTTGCAGACTTTTCAGACGACGATTAAGGTGCCTTTAGGTCGTGGTTCTATACTCAGTGATGCCGTTGGAGTTGATGGACTCACTTATCTTCCAAGCCTTCCGCTGTTATCGTTATTAGATGGCCTTAAGCCATGTTTATTTTAATAAGTTCTCTTTTGAGACGCTCGATGTAATAAGTGTGTGATTGCTACTCTGTTATAAATCCTTCAAGTACTGTGTGGTGTCAGCATTACTGATCCAGGGATGACACCTGAGCACAGAGATTGGACCGTTTGAGGTCTGGTCGCTACAAGATGGTATCAGAGCACACGCTGACTGTAGGACATGACCACTAAGCTAAAAGACCTAGATCACTACTCACTCTCTTCCCATTCTGACTCCTCATCTTTTCTACTCTTTAGGATGGCAGATGCAAGGAACAAGTTCATGCAACCAGATGAAGATACACCCTTTGGACGTCACTTGAAGGAAGTCACTAGATACCTAAACATAGGAGTACTAAGCTTCATCGGAACCTACAACGCCACTTTACCTGAAGAGGAGCGCTGGATGATTCAAGTTCAAGTTCCAGGAAGGACGTTCATGCCAGTCACTGAGCCCATAGAGTTTTCTTTTGATGCACCAACCTGGAGTCTAGGAAAGAGCATGGCAGCTCACATCGCCATGGGACGCATTGGACAAGTTTACCGCAATGATCTCAAGGATACTATCTACCAGATTTGTGGGCGCCGAGATGAGCACTGGGAGATGATCAGCACCAGGAAGGATAGATCAATTGCAGCTTTTATCCAGGAGTTAAATCAGCACATTCGACGTCAGGAGAACCAGATGTGCGCCGACATGATAGATCTGAAGAAGGCGAGGACAAGAATCAAGGAACTGGAGGAAGAACTCAAGGCTACACGTGAAGATTATGAAGAGGAAATCGAAGTACTAGTGGACAAGAATGCCGACTTAACAAAGAAGATCGGAATATTCATGGGAGGCCCTACACCAGTAGAAGAAGACGAAGAACCCAAGGAGATTCGCCCGGAAGACTACATCATCATCGACGACACTGACTCGGATCCAGATGATAGCGATGATGACTACGTTGATGAAGCTGGAGCAGATATCATGGAGTCTGCAACCGAAGAATATTTCTAGTAGACCACCCCAACAGTAGTAGTAGTCCACCATGTAAATATAGTAATCCGAGCACTTTTGCGATAGTTAGATCGATTGTATGTCCTATTTGATTGAATGAAGTGAATTGTTTGCTTTTGCCTCATGTGCATATGGGTAGTGTTTTCTCTCTAGACCCCTCTCTATTCTTAAATCTCATATTTTCTAAACCCTCAGATGCCTCCGAGACATGACCCCGGATTTACCTTCCCACTGGAGCTCACTCAGTTGATCCAACAACAGAACACATTGATGCAGTTGCTAGTCCAGAATCAGAATCAAGGGAACAACAACAACCCACCACCACCACCACATGTTGATCACTTAGCCCGTTTTCTTAGGCTGAATCCGCCGGTGTTTTCCAGTAGCACCGAGCAGATAGTAGCAGATGATTGGCTCCGCAAGACAGCAAGGGAGTTGACCACGGCAGGATGCACAGATGCGGAAAAGGTGAAGTTTGCCGCACATCAGCTTGAAGGACCCGCAGCATCATGGTGGGAGAATTTCACCGCCACTTTCCCTATCGACACTATCACATGGGACCAGTTTCAGTAGGCTTTCCGTACTACCCATGTTTCAGCAGGAGCTATGGCCATGAAGAAGTGAGAGTTTCGCAACTTGTGCCAAGGAGGACGGACAGTTGGCCAGTATGTGGAGGACTTTAGTAAGTTAGCACGTTATGCCCCAGATGACGTTTGCTACGGATGCATCTAAGCAGGAGAAGTTTCTGGAAGGACTGAATGATGAGTTGAGCATGCAGTTGATGGTAGCAACCTTCAACAACTACCAGGAGTTGGTAGATCGTGCTCTCATGATTGAAGGGAAGCAGCAGCAGATTGAGAACCGCAAGAGGAAGTATGGACAATGGAAGTACAATTCGGGAGCTCAGCAGAAGCTACATTTTACCCCTAGGCCGGGAGGACATTTTCAGCATACCCATGGAGGAGGTAGCTCGCACAATCACAATGGCACCAAGAATGGTAATGGGAATGGAGGAAGCAACGGCCAAAACCGCACCAACCCATCAACCCCAGCCAAGAGAGACCTGAGCCAAGTCACTTGTTTCAAGTGCCAGAAGACCGGACATTATGCCAATGAATGTCCTGAATCCCAGAATAGAAATGGCAATGGAAGCTCTGGGAAGAAGCCAAACCCTTTCAACAGGGGACAGGTGAACCACGTTAACGTGGAGGAGGTTGAAGAGCAGCCGGATGCAGTAATCAGTAAGTTTTTGGTTAAGTCATTTACTGCACTCGTTCTTTTTGATACTGGTGCATCGCATTCATACATATCAAGGGAATTTGTGGATAAGCATAACCTGCCGACCAAAGTTCTTAGAACACCTATGTTAGTAAGCTCACCAGGAGCGGAGTATATGGCTAGTAAGGGATGTTTTCAAGTGCCATTGAGTATAGGTAGGCATGTGTTTCCCTCAGATTTGATCTTTTTGGAATCACAAGGATTGGATGTAATTCTGGGTATGGATTGGCTGTCGATGTATGGAGGAAACATCGATTGCGCCAGTAAGTCAATTTTGCTTACCACCCTAGAAGGGAGAAGGATCAAGTATGTATCCCGGCATGTGCCGAAGAGGACTCAAGTAAATTGTTTAATAGGAGTTGTAAAGGAGGAAGTACCAGTAGTGAAGGATTTCCCTGATGTATTTCCAGAAGAGTTGCCACGCATGCCACCGGATAGAGATATTGAGTTTTGATTGAGCTTTTGCCAGGCACAGGGCCAATATCTAAGAGACCATATAGGATGCCCACAAAGGATTTGGTGGAGATTAAGAAGCAAATTAAGGAGTTACTGGATAAAGGTTATATTCGCCCAAGTTCTTCACCTTGGGGATCGCCAGTACTTCTAGTGGAGAATAAGGATGGATCGTTAAGGATGGTTGTTGATTATCAAGGAATTACTCACGCACGGCGGTGAGAATCATGAAATTGGTGATGGAGGATGGTTGATGATGACGACGGAGACGAATCCCCCTCTCCGGAGCCCCGAACGGACTCCAGATCAGCCCTCCCGAGAGGTTTTAGGGCTTGCCGGCGGCTCCGTATAGTAAAACGCGATGATTTCTTCTCTCCTATTTTTTCTCCCCGAAAGCAGTTATATAGAGTTGGAGTTGGAGTCGGGGGGTCTCCAGGGGGGCCACGAGGTAGGGGGCGCGCCCTAGGGGGGGCGCCCCCACCCTCGTGAGAAGGGTGTGGTCCCCCTGGTCTTCATCTTTTGCGAGGATTCCCTATTATTTATTGTAAGGTATTCCGTGGAGTTTCAGGTCATTCCGAGAACTTTCGTTTTCTGCACATAAAACAACATCATGGCAATTCTGCTGAAAACAGCATCAGTCCGGGTTAGTTCCATTCAAATCATACAAGTTAGAGTCCAAAACAAGGGCAAAAGTGTTTGGAAAAGTAGATACGACGGAGACGTATCAACTCCCCCAAGCTTAAACCCTTGCTTGTCCTCAAGCAATTCAGTTGACAAACTGAAAGAAATAAAGAAAAACTTTTACAAACTCTGTTTGCTCTTGTTGTTATAAATATGTCAAGCTAGCATTCAAGTTTTCAGCAAAGATTATAACTAACCATATTTGCAATAATTCTCAGGTCTCATGTTTACTCATATCAATAGCATAATCAACTAGCAAGCCAAAATAATAAATCTTGGATGGCAACACTTTCTCAAAACAATCATAATATGATATAACAAGATGGTATCTCGCTAGCCCTTTCTGAGACCGCAAAACATAAATGCAGAGCACCTTTAAAGATCAAGGACTGACTAGACATTGTAATTCATGGTAAAAGAGATCCAATCATAGTCACACCCAATATAACCGGTTAATAGGTTAGTCCCAAAAATAATATAAAAGTGTATAATAAAGCCCAATAATGTCCAAAATAGGATATAATATAGCATGGAACAATAAAAAATTATAGATATGTTGGAGACGTATCAGGGAGGGGCCGGCCCTCTCTATGGCGCGCCCTAGGGGAGTCCTACTCCCATCGGGAGTAGGATTCCCCCCTTCCTAGTTGGAGTAGGAGAGGAAGGGAAGGAGGAGTAGGAGAGAAGGAAAGGCCCCCCCAACCTATTCGAATTCGGCCTCCTGCCCAAGGGGGGTGGACCAGCCCCTTGTGGGCTAGTGTGCTTCCTTCTTATGGCCCATAAGGCCCATAACTTCTCCCGGGGGTTCTGGTAACCTCCCGGTACTCCGGAAAAATGCCCGAATCACTCGGAACCATTCCGTCCAAACATAGGCTTCCAATATATCAATCTTTATGTCTCGACCATTTAGAGACTCCTCGTCATGCCCGTGATCACATCCAGGACTCTGAACAACCTTCGGTTCATCAAAACACATAAACTCATAATACCGATCGTCACTGAACGTTAAGTGTGCGGACCCTACGAGTTCGAGAACTATGTAGACATGACCGAGACTCACTTCCGGTCAATAACCTATCGCAGAACCTGGATGCTTATATTGGTTCCTACATATTCTACAAAGATCTTTATCGGTCAAACCGCATAACAACATACGTTGTTCCCTTTGTCATCGGTATGTTACTTGCCCGAGATTCGATCGTCGGTATCCCAATACCTAGTTCAATCTCATTACCGGTAAGTCTCTTTACTCGTTCCATAATGCATCATCTCGCAACTTACTCATTAGTCACAATGCTTGCAAGGCTTATAGTGATGTGCATTACCGAGAGGGCCTAGAGATACCTCTCCCATACTCGGAGTGACAAATCCTCATCTCGATCTATGCCAACTCAACAAACACCATTGGAGACACCTGTAGAGCACCTTTATAATCACCCATTTACGTTGTGATGTTTGGTAGCACACAAAGTGTTCCTCCGGTATTCGGGAGTTGCATGATCTCATAGTCATAGGAACATGTATAAGTTATGGAGAAAGCAATAGCAACAAACTAAACGATCATCGTGCTAAGCTAACGGATGGGTCAAGTCAATCACATTATTCTCTAATGATGTGATCCCATTAATCAAATGACAACTCATGTCTATGGTTAGGAAACATAACCATCATTGATTCAACGAGCTAGTCAAGTAGAGGCAAACTAGTGACACTCTGTTTGTCTATGTATTCACACATGTACTAAGTTTCGGGTTAATGCAATTCTAGCATGAATAATAAACATTTATCATGATATAAGGAAATAAATAATGACTTTATTATTGCCTCTAGGGCATATTTCCTTCATTGCCATTAGGAACTAGCACTAAACATGGACAGTATGAACAGACACCACCTATAGACAGTATGAACGAGCACTACCACATGTACAGACGGATGAAATAGTTCAACACAACATCACCAATAATAGCAAGGAGTTCAACAAACTAGCACACATACCTAGCATACTACACATCAAGCATACTATCAATCCATCCATCACCACTAGCTATCAATCCTTGCGGACATGAAAACAACTCCTAGCATGCTTCAAATCCATCACCACTAGCTACCAGAACATCACACTCAGACAGATCGGTGGTGTACAATGCGACCACATGGTCACAAATCTAACCTTACCACATGCTCACAGATCTAGCTAGAACGACTAGAGAGATGGGGGTGATTGAACTCACTCACACCATCGGAGCAACTCAAAGGAGGCGATGAACATGTCAGAGAAGAGGAGGAGTCGAATCGCCACATCGTCAACCGATGGTTGGAGCAGGAGCACCACTTACCTGATCATCATTCTCGATCCACACCGGAGGGGCAGCTTGAGAGGGGGGATGGCGGGAGTTTTGTGAGGTGAGGCTGGCTATATAAGGTGACCGATTCGATGGGCGGTGACGCAAATTTTTCCATCGCTTTTTCAGAGAGGCGCGCGAACTCGCGCCATCTCTATGGACACAGGAGGTCAGTAGTGCGTACCCCTCCTCTGCACCACTCGTGCCTGGCTCACTCGAAACAACTAATTCAACTGTTCCTAGAGGGCCCAACTGAGGAGTGATTTAAGTTGCTTGCGGGCCAAGAATCCAATGTAGGCCCGACAACCAAACAACCCATTTTCTTCCTGCGCAGACCTGGTTGGGTTTGATGCGAGCAACCAAACACATCATGCAGGGTTGTTGTTCCTTACTTCTCTATATGTAAAAGAAGTTGCAAGAAGGACCCCATATTATATTGAAAATAAACAGTGGTACAACACAACCCTAGAAAATTAGGAAATTATAGCCAACACCCTCAGGAACCAATCCAACCACATATCCATCGCGGGATAAGGGCGCGTCGCCGTTGTTGTTGTCGCCACTCCCTTCTAGTGCGAGCGGAACCTTTGGTTGTGCGTATGATAACTAAGAAAATTCCATTCTTCTCCCACACACACACCCAGTTATCCACACCAGCCCTCCTCGGTCTAGCATATTTAAGATAGCATCTGCATCAGGCACGTAGAACACTTCTTTCACGACCGCAGATTTCATTGACCCAAACATGGTTCAATCAAATCAACAATCATCTAAGCTGGAGTATCCACAAAGTATACCCATTAGATTCATCGTGGTTGTGATAGCGATGCATTGATCACGCCATGTCTCTATTGTTCTCCTATCTTCAACATGCCTAATAAGGCCCTTGCGCATCACGTCACTTCCCTGACAAATAGCTCGCCAAGTAGGAGATCCCTCCTTGGGATAACCCTTGGTGAGGATATCTCCTCTTGGATAGGATCTAACTGTAACTCCCCGAGACCGATGCGCCAGGTGTCTACCAGTTATTCGCCGTCGTTGCCATGTCATTCGCTTGCGTGTGCATCTTGTCATTGCATCATGTGCATTGCATCATCATGTTTTCAAAACTTGCATCTGTCCCGGCCTCCCCGTTCCTTCCATTGTCTATTCTAAGCCCAGACACACTTGCACGCGCCCGCGACACGTCCGAAATCTTATTTTATAAGGGGCCGGAATATGTTCTCGGAATGAGATGAAAGTTGTCATGCGGTGTTGTTTTGTTGTTAGTAGGTCGCCTGCCAAGTTTCATCGCATTCGGAGTTTGTTTGATGCCTCAACGGATAACTATAGCGACAATATAGTCGGTCAAATCGTCGGACGTTTTCGGTCTCCGGAAACAGTCGTCGGGCCTCTCTCTCTTCTCTTCTCTTAGCTCCAGACCGTCTACACAGTCCACTCACCGCCAGGCCCAATCTAACCTCTCTCGCCAGCCCATGGCCCTCCTCGCATGCGCGTCCGAAAACCTCCCCGAACCCGACCGGGCACTCCTGTCCGTTGAGTCCGGATCGTCACCCAACATCCCCGAAACGTCTTTGTTTATTTGTTGGACTCGCCCACCCTAATTTTCTCGACCGTCTGATTTGAATCGGAGGGCCCAAATGCACCCCAAATCCACCTACTATATATACTTGAGGTCCAGCCCTAAAAATTAGGAGGCTTGTCCCATCAGTCCAATCCCGCCGCCGCCACCCCGTCTCCATCCATCTCGGGATCCATCCCCTCCTCGTTTTCACACACCAGCCATATCCCCTCAATCCATCGATCCACCCAACCAGCCGCAGCTTCCTTCTTCCTCGATCCAACCAGCGACGACCCTCACCTCCAAGACCTCCTCCTCGCCGCCCCATCTCGCCTCCAAGATCAGTCACTGGACCCGCACCCCTCCCATTCCCTCTCTCACTTGCTCTATGTCTTCTCCATGGAGACCCGCAGGAACACCGCTACCATGGTCGACCTCGACATGCCTCGCCCCCGTCGGGAACGGAAGGGTTGACCTCGGTTTGGTCTCCTCGCCTCCTTCGATGCACCACCAGGAGCAAAGCCTCGCTCCGCCCCGTCTTGCGAGCACACCGGCGCCTTGGACCGAAGCCACCAAGACCCTAGGCTGGCCCTGTCACTCCTCCTCTTCCCTTTGTTTTCCTCCCGTTTTCTCATGTTTCTCTCTCTCTCTCTCTCTGTGTGTGTGTGTGTGTGCGCCTGCGGGTCAACCCCGCTCCGTTCGGTGACCCCCGCTTGCTGTCGTCTCATTCCCGATCGGATCGACCTTTCCAAGCCTCGTCGCCGGCCTCCCTTTCTTCTCTGTGCAAGCTCATGAGGAGGAGTACCCCAGCACCAGGTCCCTTCTGCTTGCGCCGCCAGCTCGCGTTGACGCTGCCAGCGACCGATGTGTGGGCCGCATCGGGTGCCAGCCGCCTGCGATGCCCGCTTCAGCGCCCCGCTTGGGCCTCCTGCCGAGCCGGCCTGCTCGACTGCGCCCCGCGGTCTGCCTCCACCTCCTCACCAACGGGCCGAAGCCCATGGGTGAGCTGCTCCCCAGCGCCTCTCTGTTGGCCCAAGTGCGGATTCGGCCCGATGTATATTTTTTTCTGCTATGAACGAATTTCGCTATTTCCAGAAAAACTGCATATTTACATATTACCCCTTGTTGCTCATGCTTTTAATAACAAATTAACCGTGCATCGGATTAAAACAAACTTTATATGTAAAATGCTTAGAATTGTGTCTAGATTCATAATATCCAACTTTCATCTATGTTTGAAATGCTTAAAATGGTGTTTGCTTATATTTGCTCTAATGCCATGCTAAAATGATTTAATTCATAATTAATCAACTGTAGCTTGGATTTAAATAATCTTTATATGTAAATGGGGTAAAAAAATGCATAGTTTAACATGGTGTACTTGCTTTGCATGTTTAACAACTCTAAAATTGTGTTTAGGTCAGAACAGTACCAAATCTAATATATGCTCATGAGGTTCTTCCGGACTTGTTGCTTGTCGTTCCGGCCTCATTTAAACTTGCCTGGATAGGTAGTTTTCTTTTGCTTCACCCCCTTGCCATGTTAAGAACATTTAATATTGTTGGGTACATAAATGAGAGAGAACTAAATAACTTGAATGTGGTGTTTCGTCAATATGCAACTCGTTGCATATTGAGCTCCACTTAACTTGTAGTGTTATTTGTTGCACTTTGCCATGCCATGCATATTTAAACCGAACATGCACCATACTTGGTTATGCATCATGCCTTGTTTATGTGATGGTTGTTTACTATGTTGTTTGCTTCTTTCCGGTGTTACTTCTTCGGGTTAGTTTCGATAACGTCACGTTTGTGAGGATTCGTTCGACTTCGTCCGTTTGTCTTCTTCATGGACTCGTTCTTCTTCCTTGTGGGATTTCAGACAAGATGACCATACCCTCGAAATCACTTCTATCTTTGCTTGCTAGTTGCTAGCTCTATTGCTATGTCGCGATACCTACCACTTGCTTTATCATGCCTCCCATATTGCCATGTCAAGCCTCTAACCCACCCTTCCTAGAAAGCCGTTGTTTGGCTATGTTACCGCTTTTGCTCAGCCCCTCTTATAGCGTTGCTAGTTGCAGGTGAAGATGAAGTTTGTCCATGTTTGGAACATGGATATGTTGGGATATCATTATTATATCTTATTTACTTTAATGCATCTATATACTTGGTAAAGGGTGGAAGGCTCGGCCTTATGCCTGGTGTTTTGTTCCACTCTTGCCACCCTAGTTTCCGTCATACCGGTGTTATGTTCCTTGATTTTGCATTCCTTCCACGATTGGTATGGGGACCCCTTGACAGTTCGCTTTGAATAAAACTCCTCCAACAAGGCCCAACCTTGGTTTTACCATTTGCCTCACCACCACCTATACTTTTCCCTTGGGAGTCACGCTCCCGAGGATCATATTTATTTTAACCCCCCCGGGCCAGTGCTTGTCCAAGTGTTGGTCCGAACTGGGCAACCTGCGGGGCCACCTCGGGGCAACTTGAGGGCTGGTTTTACTCATAGCTTGACCTATCCGGTGTGTCCTGAGAACGAGATACGTGTGACTCATATCGGGATGTCGACACATCGGGCGGCTTTGCTGGTCTTGTTTTATCATTGTCGAAATGTCTTGTAACCGGGACTCCGAGTCTGATCGGGTCTTCCTGGGAGAAGGAATATCCTTCGTTGACCGTGAGAGCTTGTGATGGGCTAAGTTGGGACACCCCTGCAGGGTTTTGAACTTTCGAAAGCCGTGCTCACGGTTATGGGCAGATGGGAATTTGTTAATGTGCGGTTGTAGAAAACTTGACACTTAACTTAATTAAAATGCATCAACCGCGTGTGTGGCCGTGATGGTCTCTTTTCGGTGGAGTCCGGAAAGTGAACACGGTCTTGTGTTATGCTTGAACGTAAGTAGTTTCAGGATCACTTCTTGATCACTTCTAGCTTTTCGACCGCTACGTTGCTTCTCTTCTCGCTCTTAGCGTATGTTAGCCACCATATATGCTTAGTGCTTGCAGCAACTCCACCTCACTACCCTTTCATACCCATAAGCTTAAATAGTCTTGATCTCGCGGGTGTGATATTGCTGAGTCCTCGTGGCTCACAGATACTTCTAAACAGTTGCAGGTGCCGATGATACAGGTGCGGATGACGCAACCCAGCTCAAGTGGGAGCTTGATGAAGCTCGTGTTCGTTGTGTTGTTTCGTTTCTAGTCGATCAGTAGTGGATCCCAGTTGGGACGATCGGGGATCTAGCATTTGGGGTTGTCTTCTTTTATTTTGGTTCCGTAGTCGGACCTTGATTGTATTCTGTATGATGTATGTTTAACTTGTATTTGTGTGAAGTGGCGATTGTAAGCCAACTCTTTATCCCTTTCTTATTCAGTACATGGGATTATGTGAAGATTACCCCTCTTGCGACAAACCTAGCATGCGGCTATGCCTCTAAGTCGTGCCCTGACAAGTGGGAGATATAGGCGCATTGTGGGTGTTACAAGTTGGTAATTGAAAGTGCGTTATATCGACTAGAGGGGGGTGAATAGGAGATTTTTATGAAAGTCTTCAAAACATGGAAGTTGTGAAGACAGACGACCGAAATAAACCTATTACCCTGCAGCGGAAGGTAGACTACACTAGGCAAGCCATAGTCAAGTATTCAATAGAGTGAAAGCACAATGACTAAGAGCAGCAATGTAGTAAGGATCAAGTAGGAAGAAATTATGAAGCCAAACAGAACACACAGTCACTCAGTGAAGATAAAAGATAGTGCAATCATACAATGTCTTCACAAGGAGTAACAGTACGTAAAGAGAAGGGAAGGATGAAACCAGTGACTTGTTGAAGACAATGATGTGTTGGACCAGTTCCAGTTGCTGTGACAACTGTACGTCTGGTTAGGGTGGCTAGGTATTTAAACCTGAGAACACACAGTCCTGGACACCCAGTCCTGGACACGCAGCTCAGGACACCCAGTCCTCATCGTATTCCCCTTGAGCTAAGGTCACACAGACCTCGCCCAATCACTCTGGTAAGTCTTCAAGGTAGACTCCCAAACCTTCACAGACTTCGTTCACCGGCGATCCACAATGTCTCTTGGATGCTCAGAACGCGACGCCTAACCGGCTGGAGGATGCACAGTCCTCAAGTGTAATAAGTCTTCAGATCACACAGACAAGAAGACTTAAGTGATGCCTAATTCTCTTTGGCTCTAGGTTGTTAGGGCTTTATCCTCGCAAGGATTTCTCTCTCAAATGCTTCGAGGTGGGTTGCTCTCAAACGACAGAAGCCGTACACTAACTCTGAGCAGCCAACCGTTTATGGTTGTAGGGGGTGGGCTATTTATAGCCACAAGGCAACCCGACCTGATTTGTCCGAAATGACCCTGGGTCACTAAGTAACTGACACGTGTTCCAATGGTCAGATTTCAAACTCACACGACAACTTTACTTGGGCTGCAAGCAAAGCTGACTTGTCCGACTCTGGACAAGATTCGCTCTCATAGTCTTCACTCGAAGACATAGGTTTTGGTTAGGCATCACTTTAGTCATTCTGACTGGTTCTCTTGGACCCCACTTAATAGTACGGTGGTTCCTATGACTCAACATAGAAGAAAAAGAACTACGAAAGATCTAAGTCTTCGAGCTCCATAGGCTTCATGCGGTGTCTTCTCTTGTCATAGTCTTCAATGTGAATATCTTCATATACCACCTTTGACTTAAATGTCTTCATACATTTTTAGGGGTCATCTCTGGTAGGAAAACCGAATCAATGAGGGACTTCTACCTGTGTTATCCTGCAATTCTCACAAACACATTAGTCCCTCAACTAGGTTTGTCATCAATACTCCAACACCAACTAGGGGTGGAACTAGATGCACTTACAATCTCCCCCTTTTTGGTGATTGATGACAAACTAGTTGAAGTTTTCAACGGCGAATATAATCTGTGAAATTGTAAAGGATACGGGATTGTCTTCATAAGTTGCAAGGGCTCCCCCTGAAGATGTGCATATAAGTAATTTGCTTTTGGAATGCAAATGCACATGGCAGGTTGTACTTGTGGAGATCCACTTCAACTTATGATGACAATCCACTATGCATGAGAAGGTATGTGAAGATAATGACATGCATAATGGAAAATGGACGTCTGCAGTATGATCTAAGTGCGGAATTTATCGTCACACATGCGGAATTTATCATCGCAACACAAGGTGGCAAATAAGTAGCAGACGACCATCGAGTTTAAGTGTTACAACTCAAAGAACCAAATGTAGCAAAACGAGAGTTGTAAGCACGAAGCAAAATATAAATCACCCGCCCATATGGACCCGCTTGAAGACTATCAAACTCATATCCTTCTCCCCCTTTTGTCAGTAAGGACCAAAAAGGTTTGAAGACATAGAGCATCTACTCTTTCCCTGAAGAGTAGGTGAAGCTGCAGGGTCGTTGGTGGTGTTTGGCGGTGCAGACGAGCTTGGAGCAGAGTCGAAGCGTGCTGAAGAAGGTGGCGGTGAAGTAGCATCATCTTCATCCTCGATCACTCTGGCATTCACAGTTGCAACAGAGGAAGAGAACTCAGAGTCTTCAAGGGATGGAGTTCGTCGCAGCACTGCCCTTCGAGGAGGCGTGGAGTCAAACTTGAAACGCTCAGTGAAGCCATCCTCTTGAAGATCATCTTCAGAACACATCAGTGTTAGCCCTTTCCATGTGCGGCGAGAGGTTTCATGGGCAACAAAAGCATTCTTGGTGGCAAGATTGCGAATGCGATTAACATCCACCAAGAGGCTTTACATCTGATGCTTTAGCCAGTCATGATGCCTATCCTGTTTCTGATGAAGAGCCACAAGAAGCTCTCGGTCGTTGAGAACACGAGTGCGCTTCTTGGGTCGTGGAGCAGTTGTACTGTCAGTGGCTTCAGTGAGAGCAGGATGTGGTGCACGTGTAGTGCCAACCAAAGGATACACATGAGCGACTGCTTCAACTCCTTCAATGTTTTGAGAAAAACTCTGATGCTCTGCATTCTGAAGACTTAGGGGTTCCTTGGCAGGCTCAGGATAGATGGCTTCAATCGACATATCCACATCAGGCAGAAAAATCCGATGATTGCGAGCAGATGACTGATATGAGATAGTGGAGTGAAGTTTGGTCAGTCGCATGACCCATGGGGCGTAGAACTTCAAGCCAAACAGATCAGAGCCTGATGCAGCAAGTTGGCGAATGAAGCAGTCCTGTGCATTGAAGCATTTTCCATAAAGAATATAGAAGACCAAAGTCTTCATTGCACCTTCAAGCTTGGCATGTGGAGAGTACCCTTTGATGGGACAGAGAGTTCGCCTTATGATGTGATAAATAGTCCTTAGCAGATACTCTAGGTCTTCAACAAAGAACTCTTTGGGATATGTAGCATCTTGGGGTAATGGCTTCATCATACTGAGCATCTGACTCATGTTAGGTTCAGGCTTCTGAAAGATGCTCTCCACAGCTTCACTGTGAAGTTGACAGCCAAATTCGTAGAGATCTCCGGGAGTGGGCAGACCAGTGAGCTCAATGATGTCAAAGGCTTTGGCTTCGTGATGAACGTTTCCTGTCATCCACTCCATGACCCAAGTCTTCGGATCTCTGTTATACCCGCGGATGTGAAGTGTGGCATAGAATTGGAGCAGTAACTCTTCATTCCAATACTCTTGGTCAGTGACGAATGGCAGCAATCCAACTTCTTTGAAGCAATCCAGAGCTTCTTCCAGACAGGGCAGACCAGCTATAGCTTCAATGTCAAGACGCTTGTGGGGGAATATGCGATCTTGATTGTATAGAATGCAGGAGTAATAGCTTCGCTGTGGATAGCTCCAAAACCGATCAGATGATATACTTTCCCTTGAGTAGGGGTTCCTGGAGCTATTAAAGAATGTGTTGTCTGCTCTGAAGCCATTGATATTGAAGGATCCAGGTGCTGATGCAGGACCTGGGAACCTGGGCAATCTTGGGATTGGCTTCTGTACCTAAGGCCTGTGCTCAACATGATAGTCGAACTGGGGACCAGAGCAGGTGCGGGAACAGAAGCAGTGGGATCAGTGGCTTCGCTGACTTCTGATGCTTTTGTTGGGGAGGGCTCCACATTAGCTTCAGCCATGACAACGTCAGTGGCTTCATTGGTGGTGGTGGTGGCAGCCTCAAGATTTTCAACCTCCACTTGACGAGCTGGAGGGTCGGTCACAATCATGTTCTCCTCGAGAACCTCTTCTTGGAGGGACAGGGGAGTAGCAGCTTGTGGGACTTCTTCTTCATCGGCTGATGCAGCCGGAATGTCTTCAGCAGTTTCAGCTTCAGACGCAGAGACTGGAGGCCGAGGTCCTTTGCGAAGCCTGCGCAACGCAGGCGACGCCTATGTAGTTGGAGCTGGCTGGGCCTCAAAGTCTTCTTCCTCTTGTGGGCGATCAGCCCATGAAGCATCCTGAGCGATTGGCGTCAGAGGACGACCAATGCTGATGAGTTCACTGTTCTCGAGCTAAGGAAGGACTGCACCATCTTCTACATGGTCATGTTGACCAATGTCTTCAGCAGCGATGGGATCAGCTGCTGGAAAGTCTTCAGCTTCATGAGCCTCTGTGAAAGCAGGCTCATGGATTGTCAGTTGGCGTTCAGCGTCAGGGCGAACCATGGAAATGGGTTCAACTATCAAGGGCTCTGTGGGAGCAGCCCGATCTTTCTTGGTCTTCCTCTTCTTCTTGGAGGGGGCAGTAGGAGAGGCTTCAGGATGTTTCCTCTTCCTGGCTTCAGCCTCAGCAGTCCTCGTCTTCTTGAGCTCTGAAGCGATTGACCGGCTTTTTGGCTTCGAGCCAGTCATTCTAGTTGGGAAGACAATGGGATCTGCTTCCTGCCTTGGTGCGTCAGGTTCAGCCGTAGCGGGCTTCTTCATCTTCTTTGCTGCCATCCCGGGGTCGATGCCAGGACGCCCAAGGGCCTTGCGCTTCTCAACCTCATTGTAGGCCTGCACACACTTGTCAGCCAGAACCTTCATGCGCTCACGAGAACCTTGAGCTTCTGCACGTTTCTTGAGAAAGGCTTCCTTGAGCTCGTGCAGCATAATCTTGAAGTTCTTCACCTCTTGCACGCTGAGCTTGGCCATATGCTTCTTGAACTGAGCCTTTTCATAGTCAATCTTTTGCTTCAGTTCAACAATGCGCTGGGCGATAGCTAACTCTGAAGCAATGGCGCCATGGAAGGCGACACTGAGGCCAATGGGTAGTTGCAGATCTTCGAAGCTGATGTTTGGCGTGTCAAACCATTCATCAATGAAGTTGTGGATGATTGTTACATCAAAGAGAGGCAGATCATTGAAGATTTCTGCTTCTTCTTTGCTCTTGATGAGTTGCTCAAGAGCGTCATCTGCAAGATCTTCATCACTTGACAGATAAATGGCATCATTGCGCAGAATGGCAGCAGCTGTTAGCTCTTGGCCGGTGTGTGGCAGAGGCATCTTGACCTTCTGGGGCTTGGAGATGCGTGACAAATCTTCAGACTGCACACTGTCTTCAGGAGGTGCAGTTGCCAGTGGCTTCGCCCGTGAGAGTTTTGGAGCAGAGGCAGGCTTTGAAGCTTTTGGCTGCTTCTTTCGCTTCGGTGCTGCAGGCGCTTCATCTGATCCAGCGTCATCTGCAGGCTCATTAACGGCTGTCCCTTGAACCAAGATATGGGTGATGAGACCTTCAAGGTTGTAGAAAGGACCGACGACATTGGGTTCTGCATCACGTGTGCCGTCAGCCCTTGGAACAGAAGGTCCAGGGTTAAAGTCTAGTCTCAATGTCTTCTTGTTCTGCTTTGCTGAGTTCTGGGCAAACTGGAAGTTGCGCTTGAACAGAATGTCGTCACGACACCATAGCAGGGACGATGGGTCAGCATCCGCAGGTTGTGGTCCACGGACCATGCAGGGATAGAAGCCTTGTTCAATGGCTTCATCTCTGGTCCTGGGTTGAAGATTTTTGTAGAGGATGTCTCCCCATGGTCGCTTGATGGCATTCTTTTCAGCATATTCCTTGGTCACAAATCTGTACTTGAACCACTGTTCTGCCCAATAGCGTCGAATCCATTGGATTCGTCTCTTGCGCTGATTGTAATCCTCTTCAGGATCTGTCTTGTACAACTCTGAGAGGTCATCGGGCAGATCTCTTGATGTTTCTCCTCGACGCTTTCTGCCACCCTTCCTTCCTGATTTTTCTGAAGCCATGAACCTTAATCTGAAAGGCTTCAATACGTTCAGAGGCTTCAAAGGTTTTCGCTTGCTGGACAAACAAGAACTGGCTTCGGGAGAATTTATGTGATGCTGTAAGAATTCTGCAAATGAATGCAGACTATGAGAACCAAAGGATTCTCCCACGGACATGTACCTGTGACAGCATTAAGGTGCAAGGGAAGGGGAAGAGGTCATATGCATTCTCAGAAGATTTTTAAGATAAATCAGTTTAGAAGACATTGACCTCATCGTGCGAAGACATTCACTCATAGATAAGGAGTTGGTTCCAGATTTGTACGAATCCACGGATCAGTACAAGTGAGGAATCTAACTACTTTATGAAGCATAAGTGAATATACTAGGCATGTTATGAGATGCAGTATGAAAGGGATCCAACTTGTGTGAATAGAAACTGCTTGTGGTAGAAAGTGATAAAGCCATAGGATCAAAGGGGGCCGTAAAAAGGAGGTTTTATTTACCACACGAAGAACTGCTAGACGGAGTGGAAGAGGAGGCCGAGCGGTTCGATCTTCCGTGCCCTAACTTGGCGACGGAGGACACCTACGGCGACGGCGGAGAGGACGATGTCCGCGGTCGGCGTGAAGACGGCGTCGGAGAGGTTGCGGCAGCGAAGCGCTTCGTCGCCGGCGTCGTCGAGTGCTAGCGGTGGCGCTAGGGTTCGTGCGAGAGTGGAAGAAGAGATAATGACTGCGGTGAGGCGTGTATTTATAGGTACAGGGGCGGCACTGCATTATTACACAGGTGCCCCTGGCGATTCACATCTGATGGGCACGTGGCCGTCATGCAGCATATCGGGGGTTGTTCCACGTCCCATGCATGCCTGGATTGTCGGGTGGTCGTTCCCACTTCTCCGAGTTTCAGGTGAAGGAATGAGCATTGAAAACGGACTTAATGGTTGTCTCTGTATCTTCTGCTGACAAGGACGCAGAGAAGACATTCGACAGTTTCAATAGAATGCATATGATTTGGAGAGATAGATTTTGAGAAAAAAAGCATAGAGAGGTTAGGGTCCGATCACATTCACTCAGTTCAAAAGATTCAACAAGAAGACATAGCTATAAGTGAATGCTGTAGAGGATAGAACACTAGTATATGTATATATATATATAATCAACATAGTGAAGATAATCATGAAGACATGTTGAGATTGAAGCCAAACCAAATGTGAAGACATAGCTAATGTAACACCATGAGTGAAGCACTTCAAACAGAAAGTTTGGTGGTGGCGTTACCCACCGTATAGGAAGTATTAGACCCAGACACGGCGCACAATTAGCGTGGCGCTCCGAAGTCAAATTCCACATTAATGTATTCACACTTAGAATGTATGTCTTCATTGATTGAAGATATACTTTTCTTCGTGTGTTGCACATCTAAGTTATCAATATGCATAAGTGTGAGGATGTGTGCCTAATCACAGGACATTTGAGGATTCCAAGATATTTAGCTCACACCGTAACTTGCAAAATCTCTTCTCATCCAAGGGCTTGGTGAAGATGTCTGCCAATTGCTCTTCAGTGTTGACGTGTATGATATCAATATCTTCCTTCACAACATGATCTCTGAGAAAGTGATGACGAATTTCAATGTGCTTTGTCTTCGAGTGCTGAACTGGGTTGTTGGCAATCTTGATGGCGCTTTGTTTGTCGCAGTAGAGTGGCACTTGCTTCAGATGAATGCCATAGTCCTTGAGTGTTTGCTTCATCCACAGAAGCTGAGCGCAGCAAGATCCAGCAGCAATGCATTCAGATTCAGCAGTGGAGAGAGATACACACTTCTGCTTCTTTGAAGACCAACATACAAGTGATCGTCCCAGAAAATGACATGTGCCTGATGTAGACTTGCGATCCACCTTGTCACCAGCATAATCAGCATCCGAGAATCCAACCAGATCAAACTCTGAGCCCTTTGGATACCATAATCCTAGAGTTGGGGTGTGAGCCAAATATCGAAGAATTCGCTTCACAGCTAAGTGATGCGACTCCTTTGGTGCCGCTTGGAATCGAGCACACATGCAAACACTAAGCATAATATATGGCCTAGATGCACATATATAAAGTAAAGAGCCAATCATGGAGCGGTATACCTTTTGATCGAACTCTTTACCATTGTCGTCGGGACCCAGATGATGTTTGGCTGGCATTGGCATCGTGAAGCCTTTGCAGTCTTGCATACCAAACTTCTTCAGGCAATCTTTGAGATACTTCTCTTGAGATATGAAGATGCCATTGCGTTGCTGTCGTATTTGGAGACCGAGGAAGAACTTCAGCTCTCCCATCATGGACATCTGATATTGCTCTTGCATCATATATCCAAACTCTTCACTGTACTTCTGATTGGTGCAGCCGAAGATAATGTCATCCACATATATTTGGCACATAAACAGTTCACCATCATATGTCTTTGTGAAGAGAGTGGGGTCGAGGGAACCAGGTATGAAGCCTTTGCTCTTCAGGAAGTATTTGAGTGTGTCATACCAAGCCCGAGGGGCTTGTTTGAGGCCATACAGTGCCTTGTTGAGCTTGTATACCATGTCAGGATGTTTTGGATCTTCAAAGCCAGGCGGTTGTGCAACATACACTTCTTCTTCAATCTTGCCATTGAGAAAAGCACTCTTCACATCCATTTGATATAGAAGTATGTTATGATGATTTGCATAGGCCAGCAGTATGTGTATGGCTTCAAGTCGAGCCACAGGAGCAAATGTTTCATCGAAGTCAATGCCTTCCACTTGAGTATATCCTTGAGCAACGAGGCGAGCTTTGTTTCTGACAACTTGACCATGCTCATCTTGCTTGTTGCGGTATATCCATTTGGTGCCAATTATGTTGTGCTTCCGAGGATCAGGACACTTAACCAGTTCCCATACATTATTCAGCTCAAACTGTTGAAGCTCTTCTTGCATAGCTTGAATCCATTCAGGTTCCATGAATGCTTCTTCAACTTTCTTGGGTTCTGTTATTGAGACGAATGCGAAGTGCCCACAGAAATTTGCCAGCTGAGTCTCCCTTGAACGAGTAAGCGGACCAGGTGCATTGATGCTATCAATTATTCTCTCAATCTGCACTTCATTGGCAACACGAGGATGTACAGGGCGAAGATTTTGCTCTTGCTGATCATTGTCATTGTTAGTGGGATTGTCTTCAGACTGAGCATTGTCTTCAGGTTGATCAAGTGCGGAGATGATAAGTTCCTCTTTAGGTTGAGCTTCAGAGGGTATGATTTCTCCAGTTCCCATTAGCTTGATTGATTCGCTGGATGGAACTTCATCTAGCACATTTGGCAGGTGCTCTCTTTGTGAACCGTTAGTCTCATCAAATCGCACATCCACTATTTCAACCACTTTATAGAGAAAGAGATTGAAGACTCTGTAGGAGTGCGAATCCTTTCCATATCCAAGCATAAAACCCTCATGTGCTTTTGGTGCAAATTTTGAAGTGTGATGTGGATCCTTGATCCAGCACCTGGCACCAAATACTCTGAAGTAACTGACATTTGGCTTCTTGCCAGTAAGGAGCTCATAAGATGTCCTGTTCAGAAGCTTTTGAAGATAAACACGATTGATTGTATGGCATGCAGTATCAATGGCTTCAGGCCAGAATTTTCTTGGGGTCTTGTATTCATCTAGCATCATTTTGGCCATCTCAATGAGTGTTCTGTTCTTGCGTTCGACGGCGCCATTCTGCTATGGCGTGTACGGGGCCGAGAATTCATGTGTGATGCCCAAGGTATCAAGATATGTATCAAGGCCAGTGTTCTTGAATTCAGTGCCATTGTCACTTCTGATGTGCTTTATCTTGGCACCATAATTGTTCATAGCTCGATTGGCGAAGCGTCTGAAGACATCCTGCACTTCAGTCTTGTAAAGGATTATGTGCACCCAAGTATATCTAGAATAATCATCAACAATAACAAAGCCATAGAGGCAAGCAGTAGTAGTAAGAGTTGAGTAATGAGTGGGACCGAAAAGATCCATGTGGAGCAGTTCGAAGGGTTGAGTGGTTGTCATGATTGTCTTCAAGGGATGTTTGGCCCTCGTCATGTTCCCTGCTTCACAGGCACCGCATAAGTGATCTTTCTTGAACTTGACGCCCTCGATGCCTATGACATGCTTCTTCTTTGCAAGGGTGTGGAGGTTCCTCATGCCAGCATGCCCTAGCCTCCGATGCCAGAGCCAGCATTCTGAAGCCTTTGCTAGAAGACATACGGCAAGTTGTGGTCCTGCCGAAAAATCTACCACGTAGAAATCATCTTTCCGATACCCTTCAAACACTAGAGACTTGTCAGATTCCATTAGTACAAGGCAACGATATTTTCCAAATATTACGATCATGTTCAAATCACAAAGCATTGAGACAGACATTAAGTTGAAGCCAAGGGATTCAACAAGCATGACTTTATCCATGTGTTGATCCTTTGAGATTGCAACTCTACCTAGACCCAATACCTTACTTTTACCAGTGTCAGCAAATGTGATGTGACACTTGTCGGATGGACGTAAGGTTGAGTCCATAAGAAGGCTTCTTTTGCCAATCATGTGGTTGGTACACCCACTATCAATAATCCATTCTGAAGACGCTGGTGTCGTACCCTACAGTGCAGTTAGGGGGATAGGCTTCACGAAGAGAATTGTGAAGCAAAAACATTTGACGAACCAGTGGGTTATGAAAGATTAGATCCAGATTAGGACTGATAGGGAGAGTAGCAAGTGATTCAGGAACAAAGTACATAGTAAGACCATTCGGGCATTTGATCTTGTGCCCTACAAGATGTTTAAGGTCCCCAGCAATAGCGTCAGACGATTTTGGTTTTCTGCTGGAGACCTTTCCCTGCAAAAGAGAGTTAAGCTTTCTTAGCCACCCACATCTTCAAGGGTGGCTTAGAAGCAATAAGTCTAAGTGCAGCGTCTGAGAATTTTGGCTTTGGAGCCCTAGCAAAAAGTCTTGCAAGCGGACAATAGTACTCATAAGAATAAGCAGAATAGTTCTTGGTCTTATGAACATGGCGGTTTGATGAACCGCGCTCATATTCATAGGCCTGAGTACGGTTTCCCTGCAAAACATTTGCGTTAGTGCGACTCAGGTGAGTCCTCTGTCTGTATGAAGCCTTTGGACCATATGAAGTCTGTGGTCTGAGGTTTGTCTTCTTAACGTGTGGTGTCATGATGACATTCACAGGAAGATTCTCCAGACACTTTTTCGGAACCCAGATCTTCTTCATAGGCGGTCCATTCCTGCAGTTAGTACCAATGTACCTGGCAAACACTTCACCATTTTGATTCTTAAACAGTTTATAGTTTGCATCAAAGGATTCATCAATGGCAATGAGATTTGCACAAGAGAAGCCAGATAGATTGGATAGATCTGCTGAAGATTCCTTTGCAGCAACCCATGTGGTTTTGGGGTACTTCTCAGGTTTCCGGTAAGAGCCATCAGCATTCATTTTCCTTACGAACCCAACACCCTCTTTCCTCGGGTTTCGGTTCAAGATCTACTTTTTGAGGACATCACATAGTGTCTGATGCCCTTTAAGACTTTTGTACATCCCTGTTTCAAGCAATGTCTTCAACCTAGCATTCTCATCAGCAATAGCAGTGGAATCCTCAGCAGAGGGGTTAGTTCCCACATCAACAGTTGAAGATATTGCAACAGTAGCAGAAGTAGAACATTCAGCAACGGTAGTAGCATTATCACGCTCAATGCACTTAAGACATGGTGGTTCAAATCCTTCCTGAGCGGAACTGATCTGTTTGGAGCAAAGTGACTCATTTTCCTTTTGAAGATCTTCATGAGCCGCTCTCAATTTCTCAAGATCTTGCTTCCTTTGAAGATAATCATAGGAAGGATTTTCATGAGTTGTTGAGAGCGTTTCATGATGACTTTCAAGTTCCTCATACTTAACGTGAAGATTTTTTATATCTTCAATTAAGGACTCAGAACGAGTCATTTCAGCGCCTAACAGATCATCGCTTTTGTCTAACAGTTTTTGAATATGTTCCATGGCTTTCTGTTGTTCAGTTGCAATTTTAGCAAGTGTTTTGTAGCTGGGTTTTGAACCACAATCAGAGTCATCGTCACTGGATGTTTGATAGTGAGTAGTGCATGTGTTTACCTTGGCACCGTGTGCCATGAAGCAGTAGGTAGGAGCGGAGTAGTCCTTGTCATTTGCATCGGTGTCGGTGATGAGGTCATTGTCTTCAGCATTGAAGATGGACTTGGCAACGTATGCTGTAGCCAGACTTGCGACGCCAGAATCGGACTCCTCCTTAGACTCCACCTCCGCCTCCTCAGAAGCGGACTCCTCCTCTGAATCCATTTCCTTGCCAACAAACGAACGTGCCTTGCCAGATGAGCTCTTCTTGTGTGATGAAGACTTTGAAGAAGACTTGGAAGAGGACTTTGACTATTTCTTCTTCTTCTTGTCATCAGAGTCATATTCCTTGCTCTTCTTCTTCTTTTTTTCTCATTGTCCCACTGCGGACACTCAGAGATGAAGTGGCCAGGTTTCTTGCACTTGTGACATGTTTTCTTCTTGTAGTCATGAGCAGAAGCTTCATCATTCCTTGAGCTTGATCGGGAAGACTTTCTGAAGCCTTTCTTCTTGGTGAATTTTTGGAACTTCTTGACAAGCATAGCAAGTTCCCTTCCAATGTCTTCAGGATCATCAGAACTGCTGTCAGATTCTTCTTCAGATGAGGAGACAGCTTTTGCCTTCAAGGCACGAGTTCGCCCAGAGTTTGGACCGTAGATATCTCTTTTCTCAGAAAGCTGAAACTCATGTGTGTTGACCCTCTCAAGTATGTCAGACGGCTCGAGTGTCTTGAAATCAGGACGTTCTTGAATCATCAGGGCTAGGGTGTCAAACGAACTGTCAAGTGATCTCAGTAGTGTCTTGACGACTTCATGCTTGGTGATCTCAGTAGTGCCAAGGGCTTGAAGCTCATTCATGATGTCAGTGAGTCGATCAAATGTGAGCTGGACATTCTCATTGTCATTTCTCTTGAAGCGGTTGAAGAGGTTGTGAAGGATACTGATTCTCTGATCTCTCTGGGTTGAGACGCCTTCGTTGACCTTGGAGAGCCAGTCCCAGACTAGCTTAGATGTTTCCAAAGCACTCACGCGGCCATACTGTCCTTTGGTTAGATGACCACAGATGATATTCTTGGCAGTAGAGTCCAGTTGAACGAACTTCTTGACGTCAGCAGCAGTGACACCTTCTCCAGCCTTGGGAACGCCGTTCTTGACGACATACCATAGGTCGACGTCAATGGCTTCAAGATGCATGCGCATCTTATTCTTCCAGTAGGGATATTCAGTTCCATCGAAGACAGGGCACGCAGCGGAGACTTTAATTATCCCCGCAGTCGACATAGCTAAAACTCCAGGTGGTTAAACCGAATCACACAGAACAAGGGAGTACCTTGCTCTGATACCAATTGAAAGTGCGTTATATCGACTAGAGGGGGGGTGAATAGGCAATTTTTATGAAAGTCTTCAAAACGTGGAAGTTGTGAAGACAAACGATCGAAATAAACCTATTACCCTGTAGCAGAAGGTAGACTACACTAGGCAAGCCATAGTCAAGTATTCAATAGAGTGAAAGCACAATGACTAAGAGCAGCAATGTAGTAAGGATCAAGTAGGAAGAAATTATGAAGCCAAACAGAACACACAGTCACTCAGTGAAGATAAAAGATAGTGCAATCATACAATGTCTTCACAAGGAGTAACAGTACGTAAAGAGAAGGGAAGGATGAAACCAGTGACTTGTTGAAGACAATGATGTGTTGGACCAGTTCCAGTTGCTGTGACAACTGTACGTCTGGTTAGGGCGGCTAGGTATTTAAACCTGAGGACACATAGTCCCGGACACCTAGTCCTGAACACGCAGCTCAGGACACCCAGTCCTCACCGTATTCCACTTGAGCTAAGGTCACACAGACCTCGCCCAATCACTCTGGTAAGTCTTCAAGGTAGACTCCCAAACCTTCACAGACTTCGTTCACCGGCGATCCACAATGTCTCTTGGATGCTCAGAATGCGACGCCTAACCGGCTGGAGGATGCACAGTCCTCAAGTGTAATAAGTCTTCAGATCACACAGACAAGAAGACTTAAGTGATGCCTAATTCTCTTTGGCTCTGGGTGGTTAGGGCTTTATCCTCGCAAGGATTTCTCTCTCAAATGCTTTGAGGTGGGTTGCTCTCAAATGACAGAAGCCGTACACTAACTCTAAGCACCCAACCGTTTATGGTTGTAGGGGGTGGGCTATTTATAGCCACAAGGCAACCCGACCTGATTTGTCCGAAATGACCCTAGGTCACTAAGGAACTGACACGTGTTCCAATGGTCAGATTTCAAACTCACACGGCAACTTTACTTGGGCTGCAAGCAAAGTTGACTTGTCCGACTCTGGACAAGATTCGCTCTCATAGTCTTCACTCGAAGACATAGGTTTTGGTTAGGCATCACTTCAGTCATTCTGACTGGTTCTCTTGGACCCCACTTAACAGTACGGTGGTTCCTATGACTCAACAAAGAAGAAAAAGAACCATGAAAGATCTAAGTCTTCGAGCTCCATAGGCTTCATGTGATGTCTTCTCTTGTCATAGTCTTCAATGTGAATATCTTCATATACCACCTTTGACTTCAATGTCTTCATACATTTTTAGAGGTCATCTCTGGTAGGAAAACCGAATCATTAAGGGACTTCTACCTGTGTTATCCTGCAATTCTTACAAACACATTAGTCCCTCAACTAAGTTTGTCGTCAATACTCCAAAACCAACTAGGGGTGGCACTAGATGCACTTACAGTAATCAGAGCCATCCCCAACTTAGGAGCCCCCTTCTTGATCGAATCGCTGACGTTGTTGAGTCTAGAAGAAAATGTTTTGATTCTTATAGGATTATATATATTGGAGAGTAGGATTCTTTTTACTCCTCAGTCCCTTCGTCGCTCTGGTGAGGCCTCCTGACGTAGAGTTTTGACTCTTCTCTCCTCAAATTTCACGATTTTTTTTAGGATCACGCGGGTATCTTGGAATCGTTCTGATGGTTTTGTGATGAGAACATTGTTCTTGGTGCCTCCTGGCATTTAGGGGTTGTGGCAGTATCCCGGGGAGTTGAGCTCCGAGGTGTTGTCGTCACAATTTTATCGTTGCAGTTCTGGAATACCTGAGTTCGCCGACATTGAAAATCTCTTTTATGCAGTTGTTGGTGAGATAACCTCGGCGCCACCTAGTACTGGGGCGGGAGTTTGGGAGTATTGCCATAACTCGTATAACGGATGGTTTTCGAAGGTTGAGGTACATGATTTCCGAAGGTTCCTTGGTTATGTGTTGAAGGATGGATACAACTGGATGTAGGTATTGTTAGTTTGGGTGAGATATTATGCTTCCCCTGTATCCCCAACACCTGATTGCATAACCAAAAAGTTTCGGGAGTTTATAAGTGGGAATTCAAGTAGCTCGTAGGAATTCTTTCCAACAGACACATGATACGATATGGGATCTATCATATGTTTGTTTCCGGCTTATTCTGCAAGCCAGCCCTTTGTTTTTTTGTTTTGTTTGTGGTATACGAGTTGCTTCGAAATCAAGTGTTGATTCCATACCTTTCCTAAGCGTTGTTCTTATACTCCTATGTGAATACCAATCCTTCATGATAATCGAGGATTGTCATGTCAACCCTTTTCAACCGGCGTGTTTCTCTTCAAGTGGATCCGATCATTTCAACATTCGCAATATCAACTTTAAGTATTCTCAATGGTGTTTGTGTCATTTGTCCCAAGTTGTCTTTGTTTTTCCCGCCCTCCCACCCTTTTTCTTCAAGGACTCAGATTTTTAATCAAGTATCCCTTTTATTGATGGGAAGTCTCTCCATTCTTTTCCGTCAATGTTCCTATCCGGTGATTCTCATGAAGATACTAACGGAGCCTCAAGTCCATCATTCTCCGTTCTCTTTCTTCTCCGGTGGATTCAAGTCAAGCTTTGTTGTTCATATCCCTTTCCTCGTTTTAAATGTTTTCTCATGCCAGTGCACTTCTTAATCATCCACCTCTTGCTATTCATGTTTATCTGGAGTGCTGAAGATTTCCCAGAAGATTCAAGTTTCTATTCGTAATCCTTTCAAGATATTTCAAGGTCTTACCTTATTCAAGCCATTTAATTCAACCGGTGCTATCTCTCTTGTAAATCATTTCAACGGTGCTTTTCTTTGAGCGGGCCCTAACCCACAGGTCTTTTCCTAGGATCTTACCTGACTCTTCTATTTTCCCGGTGTTATTCTCAAATCATTGCAAAGTATGACATAAGAATGAATTATTATCAGTCATATGTATTTCTCCAAGATCTTTCAAATTCTTTCATCGTTGGTTCAACCTTTCTAATTTTTCAGTCTGGAGTACCTCAAAAATTCATGGTGGTGTTTCTCATCGTCATTCTCTGCATTTGAAGACCGAAGAAGAGTTCCTCTTAAATCCTTATCCGTTCTCTTGAAGATTCTTGGTTCTAGCTTTACACCATCCTCTCATAATTGTTTTTGATTGTGAGAATTCTTTTCAACCATCCGAGCAATTCAGGAGTCTTTTCAGTTCGATTCTCCGGAGCCCATCATCTCAGAATTATTCATTCTCAGCGTGTAGCTATCATTCTCCAAATCTTACCGATGCTTCATTCAAATATCCTCTAATCAGTTCATGATCTCTTCGTTCTCAAGTATCAAATTCCCTCAAGTATCTTCATTCGTTTTTCCAATTCTTCCCGGTGAATTGTGCCTCTGCTACTTTCATTTTCAATTCTTACGGTGGTTCATTCAAGATTCCTCTTCTCTTGGTATCATATTGATTCATTCGTTGTTTCCAAATCCTACCGGCGGATCGTTGAAGACTTATTCAAGTTTGCGCTATATCTCTCCTTAATCCTTTTCAAGGGGAATAAGTAGAATGCCAAATCCGTTGCTTGTCATCAATTTAAATTGGTGAAGGATACGCATAACATAATCCTTATTCTTGCTTCATCCAAATGATGGATTCATTCTTCCGGAGTTTGTTCACGATAAGTAAATTCTCGGTTCAAGTGCTTCATTTTTCCCGGAGTTCCAAGATCTCTCAACTATATCACCACGAAGATTCTTCTAAATCATCGCAAGGCTTCACCTTGTGTTTTCAACTTCTCTTTCTTTCGTTATTCTTTTATTACCGGAGTTCTTCATGGAGGCTCTACATTGTGGTTCATCAAGGATTCTTTTCATTCTTCAATTGTTCTTCAAGATTTCTCTCAAAGTTATGTTCCACCAAACTATACTCCAAAATAAACATGGTGTTCAACACATGTCTTGTTTTGAGGAGTTCAAGCATTCTTCATCTTTCATTCCGAAGTGCAATTCTTCCTACCTTATCTTTTGAGGTGGTGTTATGTCATTGTTGATAATTTCCCTTCGCGTCTCATGATTCAACAATTGTCAAGAATGAGATAGTTAAACCCATCACTTTCTTCCTTGGAGTTATCTTGGTATAGATTTCACCGAAAGCCTTCCATTGGGAATGTTGCCATTATGGTGCTTATCTATGATCCAGTTTCCGCTTCTCATCTCGATGAAGGAGTTTTCATCTCCTTGTTGATATCAATCCAATCTATTGGTTTTGTTAGTGGCAGAATTTCACCTCAAGATTTCGAGATGTTTTCCATAAGCCCACAACAAGCTTACTCTTTTCGTTGTTGGTTTTCCAACAACTCTGTTCGACCCTTCGCCTAAGGATGCCTTTGCAAGCTCATTTGAGGTAGAGGATGTTGTTTTCTCCTCCGTTCTTTTAATTCCTTTTTTACATTTGTTTCGGAGGCAATGTGATGTTGCTCTCTTCAATCATCATATCGATTTGTGAGGATCGTCTTCTTTCATGCTTATCCATTTAACCGGAGTGTTGTGTCCTCTGCTCAAGTTCTTTTCATCTTATCAAGTCTTGCATCTCTTTTGGACCGGAGTGTTGTCCGAATTTGTTCTTCCTTGTTCCTCTTTTCTGACGGAGATAGTCAACTTCATTCATCTCCGTTGTATTCTTTTCTCGAAATGGTTTAACCTTTCAAGGTTCTTTGGTTTCACTCGTTTGTCAAAGAAGCAACTTAGTTTTACCTTTTATTCTTCCTCTTCCTTTTCTCTCCGGTGCCATCCTAGATCTCGGGACGAGATCCTCTCGTAGTGGTGGAGTGTTGTAACGCCCCGAGACCGATGCGCCGGGCGTCTCCCAGTTATTCGCCGTCGTTGCCATGTCATTCGCTTGCGTGTGCATCTTGTCATTCTATCATGTGCATTGCATCATCATGTTTTCAAAACTTGCATCCGTCTCGGCCTGCCCGTTCCTTCCGTTGTCTGTTCTGAGCCCAGACACACTTGCATGCGCCCGTGGCACGTCCGAAATATTATTTTATAAGGGGCCGGAAAATATTCTCGGAATGGGATGAAAGTTGGCATGCGGTGTTGTTTTGTTGTTAGTAGGTCGCCTACCAAGTTTCATCGCATTCGGAGTTCGTTTGATGCCTCAACGGATAACTATAGCGACAATATAGTTGGTCAAATCGTCGGACATTTTCGGTCTCCGGAAACAGTCGCCGGGCCTCTCTCTCTCTTCTCTTCTCTCAGCTCCAGACCGTCTACACAGTCCACTCACCGCCATGCCCAACCTAACCTCTCTCGTCAGCCCACGTCCCTACTCGCGTGCGCGTCCGAAAACCTCCCCGAACCCGACCGACACTCGTGTCCGTTGAGTCTGGATCATCACCCAACATCCCCAAAACGTCTTTGTTTATTTGTTGGACTTGCCCACCCTAATTTTCTCGACCGTCTGATTTGAATCGGAGGGCCAAAATGCACCCAAATCCACCTGCAATATATACTTGAGGTCCAACCCTAAAAATTAGGAGGCTTGTCCCATCAGTCCAATCCTGCCGCCGCCACCCGGTCTCGATCCATCTCGGGATCCATCCCCTCCTCGTTTTCACACACCAGCCATCTCCCCTCGATCCATCGATCTACCCAACCAGCCGCAGCCTCCTTCTTCCTCAATCCAACCAGCGACGACCCTCACTTCCAGGACCTCCTCCTCGCCGCCCCATCTCACCTCCAAGACCAGTCACTGGACCCGCACCCCTTGCTGCTTCTCCTTATCCCGTTCCCTCTCTCACTTGCTCTATGTCTTCTCCATGGAGACCCGCAGGAACAACGCTACCATGGTCGACCTCGACATGCCTCGCCGCCGTCGGGAATGGAAGGGTTGACCTCGGTTTGGTCTCCCCTTCTCCTTCGATGCACCACCAGGAGCAAAGCCTCGCTCCGCCCCGTCTTCCGAGCACACCAGCGCCTTGGACCGAAGCCACCAGGACCCCAGGCTGGCCCCGTCGCTCCTCCTCTTCCCTTTGTTTTCCTCCCGTCTTCTCACATTTGTCTCTCTCTCTCTCTCTCTCTCTCTCTCTCTCTCTGTGCGCCCGCGGGTCAACCCCGCTCCGTTCGGTGACCCCCGCTTGTTGTCGTCTCATTCCCGATCGGATCCGGAGGGATCCGTTCGGATCGAACTTTCCAAGCCTCATCGCCGGCCTCCCCTTGCTTCTCCGTGTGAGCTCACGAGGAGGACGACCCCAGCGCCAAGTCCCTTCTGCCTGCGCCGCCAGCTCGCGTTGACCCTGCCAGCGACCGATGCGTGGGCTGCATCGGGTGCCAACCGCCTGCGACGCCTGCTCCAGCGCCCCGCTTGGGCCTCCTGCCGAGCCGGCCTGCTCGACTGTGCCCCGCGGTGTGCCTCCACCTCCTCACCAACGGGCCAAAGCCCATGGGTGAGCTGCTCCCCAGCGCCTCTCTGTTGGCCCAAGTGCGGATTCGGCCCGATGTATATTTTTTTCTGCTATGAACGAATTTCGCTATTTCCAGAAAAACTACATATTTACAGATTACCCCTTGCTGTTCATGCTTTTAATAACTAATTAACCATGCATCGGATTAAAACAAACTTTATATGTAAAATGCTTAGAATTGTGTCTAGATTCATAATATCCAACTTTCATCTATGTTTGAAATGCTTAAAATGTTGTTTGCTTATATTTGCTCTAATGCCATGCTAAAATGATTTAATTCATAATTAATCAACCGTAGCTTGGATTTAAATAATCTTTATATGTAAATGGGGTAAAAAAATGCATAGTTTAACATGGTGTATTTGCTTTGCATGTTTAACAACTCTAAAATTGTGTTTAGGTCAGAACAGTACCAAATCTAATATATGCTCATGAGGTTCTTCCGGACTTGTTGCTTGTCGTTCCGGCCTCATTTAAACTTGCCTAGATAGGTAGTTTTCTTTTGCTTCACCCCTTGCCATGTTAAGAACATTTAATATTATTGGGTACATAAACGAGATAGAACTAAATAACTTGAATGTGGTGTTTCGTCAATATGCAACTCGTTGCATATTGAGCTCCACTTAACTTGTAGTGTTGTTTGTTGCACTTCGCCATGCCATGCATATTTAAACTGGACATGCATCATACTTGGTTGTGCATCATGCCTTGTTTATGTGATGGTTGTTTACTATGTTGTTTGCTTTTTTCCGGTGTTGCTTCTTCGGGTTAGTTCCGATAACGTCACGTTTGTGAGGATTCGTTTGACTTCATCCGTTTGTCTTCTTCATGGACTCGTTCTTCTTCCTTGCGGGATTTCAGGCAAGATGACCATACCCTCAAAATCACTTCTATCTTTGCTTGCTAGTTGCTAGCTCTATTGCTATGCCGCGATACCTACCACTTGCTTTATCATGCCTCCCATATTGCCATGTCAAGCCTCTAACCCACCCTTCCTAGCAAACCGTTGTTTGGCTATGTTACCGCTTTTGCTCAGCCCCTCTTTTAGCGTTGCTAGTTGCAGGTGAAGATGAAGTTTGTCCATGTTTGGAACATGGATATGTTGGGATATCATTATTATATCTTATTTACTTTAATGCATCTATATACTTGGTAAAGGGTGGAAGGCTCGGCCTTATGCCTGGTGTTTTGTTCCACTCTTGCCGCCCTAGTTTCCGTCATACCGGTGTTATGTTCCTTGATTTTGTGTTCCTTACACGGTTGGGTGTTATGGGGACCCCTTGACAGTTCTCTTTGAATAAAACTCCTCTAGCAAGGACCAACCTTGGTTTTACCATTTGCCTCACCACCACCTATACTTTTTCCCTTGAGAGTCGTGCTCCCAAGGGTCATTTTTATTTTAACCCCCCCGGGCCAGTGCTTGTCCAAGTGTTGGTCCGAACCGGGCAACCTGCGGGGCCACCTTGGGGCAACTTGAGGGCTGGTTTTACTCGTAGCTTGACCTATCTGGTGTGTCCTGAGAACGAGATACGTGCGACTCCTATCGGGATGTCGACACATCGGGCGGCTTTGCTGGTCTTGTTTTATCATTGTCGAAATGTCTTGTAACCGGGACTCCGAGTTTGATAGGGTCTTCCTGGGAGAAGGAATATCCTTCGTTGACTGTGAGAGCTTGTGATGGGCTAAGTTGGGACACCCTGCAGGGTTTTGAACTTTCGAAAGCCGTGCCCGCGGTTATGGGCAGATGGGAATTTGTTAATGTCCGGTTGTAAAAAACTTGACACTTAACTTAATTAAAATGCATCAACCGCGTGTGTAGCCGTGATGGTCTCTTTCCGACGGAGTCCGGGAAGTGAACACGGTCTTGTGTTATGCTTGAACGTAAGTAGTTTCAGGATCACTTCTTGATCACTTCTAGCTTTTCGACCGCTCCGTTGCTTCTCTTCTCGCTCTTATTTGCGTATGTTAGCCACCATATATGCTTAGTGCTTGCTGCAACTCCACCTCACTACCCTTTCATACCCATAAGCTTAAATAGTCTTGATCTCGCGGGTGTGAGATTGCTGAGTCCTCGTGGCTCACAGATACTTCCAAACAGTTGCAGGTGCCTATGATACAGGTGAAGATGACACAACCCAGCTCAAGCGGGAGCTTGATGAAGCTCATGTTCGTTGTGTTTTTTCATTTCCAGTTGATCAGTAGTGGAGCCCAGTTGGGACGATCGGGGATCTAGCATTTGGGGCTGTCTTCTTTTATTTTGGTTCCGTAGTCGGACCTTGATTGTATTCTGGATGATGTATGTTTAACTTGTATTTGTGTGAAGTGGCAATTGTAAGCCAACTCTTTATCCCTTTCTTATTCAGTACATGAGATTATGTGAAGATTACCCCTCTTGCGACAAACTTATCATGCGGCTATGCCTCTAAGTTGTGCCCTGACACGTGGGAGATATAGCCGCATTGTGGGTGTTACACTAACCTTCAAAACCTGGGCACAAAGGCTATTGGGATTCTGAAGCATAGCACCATTAAAGGCTTCTAGGTCACGAAAGCCTAGCCCTCCTTTAGGTTTAGAGACAATTATCTTCTTCCCGACCATCAGTGCATACCCCTCTTATCAAGTGATCTTGTCCACTGGTACTTGGACATATTTGTCATTAATTTCTTGCACAACCCTTTAGTGGGTTTGAAACCACCCGTAGAATAGGTTGGTACAGCTTAAATAAACTAACTTGAGAAGAACCTCCTTTGCCGCAGAAGATAACTTTTCCTCACACCACCCTTGCATCTTCCCACGCGACCTTTCACTTATATGCTAAAATTTATTGCTCTATAATTCTTCCTGCCGCCATTGGAGACCAAGGTATTTCTCCGTGAGATCCTCTCAGTGGATATTCAAAGCCATCTTCACCTCCGTCCTCGGGGATGCCCCAAAGAACACCAGAATCCTATGCTTGCTTGCACTTTGGCCAGAACCAAGCAATAATTTCCTAAGATCTCATTCGGACGAGAAACACTCCAAGCATCTACTTTCATGCACACTAAATAATAATTATGAAATAACAAATGGGAAATCCAAAGAGCACTAGTATGACCTAAATGACCATATCAATCCAACCACCATCATAATTGTAACATGCATGATAGTCCTTCACCGCACAATACGAATAAGTAGGAGAGCTAGCATCCCCTACCTTACACACCTCGATGGGTGAAAGTTCAACAAAAATTCCCCCATTGACCTTCACTTGAAAGTTCACTCACAAAACACACCGCATGACAAGTGAAATCCACACTTCATAAAACCAAGTTGATAGAGGCACGAGCGTCCCGATCTTTTAGAGAGATGATAATTATCGATTTGGTCGAGTTGACTTTACGATCCGACTACAAGCATGCATGACGTTGCGCCTCAGCAATCACTAAACCAACTCCTGGAGGTTACTGATGATGCCAGAAGGTCTATTCCCGCAGTCAATCAAATAACGAGCAAGAATATGGTAAACACAATCTAAATATTGCGAATATAGATGAAGTGTTGATAAAAGTGGGGTTCCGATAGCGGCCTTGGTCTGGTTGTTGGACACAACCGAAGTACGTGAAGTTGCAGCAATGACTAACTTTTAACTAATCAAAACCCAAGTCTAAATGACGCCTTAAGGGTTGTATTTATAGGGGAAAGAGAGGGGATTCGTCCACCCTTGGCAAGATGGGACTAAAACACCTCCTGAATCGTTTCCCCTACAATACAGACTCTAAAAGTAGCCTACGAAAAGGTTTTTCGAAATTACACAGAGTCTGACCCAAATGTAAGGTGATGCAACACCTATAATAAGGTATGGACGAAATTTTATGAAAGGTCATCTTGTATGTTTCGTCCACGTCCTTGTATGTCATCAGGGTGGCTCCAAAATACTGAAAACTCTGTTTTTTCCTTCGCGCACGCCTTCATTTCCACGCTTGATCAAAAACTCTAATGTTCATCCTTCTTGTCCATGTTAGACCCTTCAATCCTAAGCAAAGCAAATTTATCCAATTTAGACACCGTTATATTCTCATGAACATTAGAATCATTACCAAGAAACAAAAGTACCTGGTAATTTAATTGACATGCGCGATCTCCACTATTGTTTAATATGTGTAGCAGCAGGGGCTGTGGGTGTAACTATAATAGTGATGTCCTCATCATAAGTTGTTGCATAATAGCATGCAGATAAACCCATTGAGCCCGATTGTAAACCTTCATCATATCAAGTTTGGTAATTCACCATCCTTGTTTCTCTTTATTTTGCCTCATAGAATAAATACATTCATAAGATGTGAGCATATTATCAACTATTTTAAAAAATGCTCACCATGTACTCGAAAATGTTCAACATGTATTAAAAAAAGTACGACATGTATTTGAAAAAATGTTGAAGGTGTATCTAAAAAATGGTACACCAATATTAAAAAAACATTTAATGTTTATTAAAAAATGTTTGTGACATTTTCGAAAAATGTTAATGCACTTTTAAAATATGTTTGTGGCATTTTTTAAAATGGTTATACAATATACATGAATGTTCTTGTCATCTTGTAAAAATGTTTCATACCGTTTAAAAGCCACATAGAAACCGATAAATAAACACATAGAAATTGAAACAAAAAGAAGAAGAAAAACCACGCAAAAGGTTTGAAAACCAGTCCACATAACCTTTTCAGAATAGCTCCAAGGATGTTGGGCCGGCGTGTTTAGCGGAACAGTAAGACGTAGCGGGGCTATGTCTCGTAAAAAGTGAGATATGCTACACGAATCCCTTAAATCATAAGGTTTTTTTTTGAAATTTTTGGATTGCTTACCACATATGTCACGTGATCTTAAATTACTAGTTAAGGGGTAGTTTTTTGCAAAGGTCACTCCCAGATTTGTTGGTGGTGACCATTGTCAGTGTATTACTTGTCACAACCTGCGAGTTTTGTGCTTTCTTCCGTACTCATTTTTAAAACATTTTATCTCTTTTCATCATGAGTTTAAATCATAAACCTTTTTCACCATTGCGTTTCTCGCGTCAAGATTTTCGCAACTAGATATCATGTTTTTTTTGGGGAGCAACTAGATACCATGTTAATAGATTTAGGCTTTTTTCTTTCAAAAATCCGGAAAAAGCAAAAACGAAAACAAATCATAACCGGTAAATCACAAAAACCCAGAAACGGGAAGCCTCACGGTGCACATTTATGCTTCTCAGTAAGCACAATTTGTGCTTCACGCGGAAGCACGACTCACGGAAAAGAAATCATTTTTGCCCTGAAAAAAATACCCCCAAAAATCTCAAAAATACGTGCAGAAAAAGAAACTGTGCTTCCGCGGATGCCTCGCATAGTCGCATCTTCCGGAGCTTTCATTCCTCCTCCCGATACGAATCGCCGGCCCAGCGCGAACCGATCCAGACGCGAATTGGTGAGAAGCCGAGGAAAAGAAAAATCCTTTCTCCTCCCTCCCTCCCGCAGCTGCGAATCTCCTCCGGCGCGGCCTCCTTCCTCGGATCGATCGCATCTACTGCGAACGACCAGCCATGGTAAAGCGCCCCTTCCCTCCCCCCTCCCCCGACCGATTCTTTCGATGTTCACGCTGCGCACCTACGTGAGTTCGCCTTGTCGTTGCTGGTAATTAAGATCGATAGATAGTTTGTTGGCGCCAATTGGGGCCGAGGTCTCCAGGACTCAGGAAGGGCAGGTTGTTAGTGGGTCTGTCTAGTAGGATTGGTGGGTCTGTTTATCTGACGCAGACGACGCTGGAACCACTAGATTCACATGAGAAATGGATTGCTGGATAGGGGTTTCAGGGAGTAGTATGCAGTCTCACGGGATCTATCTTTACAACCAGTCAACCACGGACGACCACCGTTTTACATTACCATGGGCGTGGACAGATTTTGCATGGGGCAACATATCCCATACACCCACCCTTCGTGGTGTACTTATGAACTAATCCTTCGATTTGGGCATCAAGGAGGGTACTAACCAATCTCATTGGATGCTTTGGATTTTTTTTCTTCCAAAAGGGAGGTTAAACCTTGGCCTTTGCATCATACGATGCACACAGCCATCTCTACTGAAACAATGTATCGGATATCCACAGTTGTACAAGGAGATATAGCAAGGCCCAAACACAACCGGTCCATAACGAGATTACATCACTCTATGCATAACCTATTACTGGACCTCAATCCAAACCAGTTGAACGCATCCCATGCTAATATCTCTCAACATTTGCACCCAAAAGCCATAGGCGCCTAATTCTCTGCATGTTGGAGGAGACATATGCATGTTGGAGAGAGCACCACATATGGATTCATCTTGTAGCTCGGAAGATAACCTGCAAATATTTTGGAAGTTTTGCTCTGTTAAATACACAAATCATTACACAGTCCCAAATTGCCCATAATAAGGCACACACTCCCACATGGATTTGTGCCTTAAATTTTGGATGAATACTGGCCAACTAGTCTCCGAACAAATTCGGTATGCTAGTAGGCACAGACAGATCAGAATACTTTGTATGGAAACCGCAAATGTGTGTAGGCACATGTTTTCAGAATATATATGTGCCATAATATCTAGGAAGGTATTAAGAGTTCCAATCTTCTAAGGTTTTGGTATGATAAAATTCTCATTTTGAATCCAAGCAACTATTATGAGAAACTGCCGTTTTTGTTTACTTTCTATGATTGGCATTGTTCCGAATATCGGCCAGTTAATCGGCATGTAGGTCAGTTAATCACTACTCGGTGGGTCACAGAATATCCAATTAACTGATTTATCGGCCAATTAATTGGAAAATTCACGTATTTATCCCTGCTCGGGACCCGACTGATATGGTACCAGTTACCGATCTCCTGAACATTGATTAGAACTTCATTTTCTTCTCTTTTCATGATGTTGGCACGCTTGTCCGAGCTGGTTTCCCAGTTATCGTTGTACAGTTCCTTGGAGAGTCTACCCAACGATGTTATGATCAGGGGCGGAGCTATGTTGGGGCCAAACTGGGCCTTGGCCTGCCCAGCACAGCCGAAAATAGGGAAGGATGATAGAGAAACTTGGCTAGGAAAACAAGTGATGTGTGTAATTTTTTATCCTGGCCTGCCCAACATTCAGCCTGAAGCTCCGCCATTGGTTATGATGATGTCATCACTCACATCCTCGTAGGCTGCAAAGCAACTGCCAACATATCTTCTTTCTCACCACACATTTTGATTTTGCTAACGGTTCAAATGTGTCGAGGTCAACAATTTCTCAGAGATGCGTTATCTTGCCACATCACACCAGATCCATGACTCTTCAACGTTGATGACATCTTGAACCCCTCTTAACACTACTTCATCTTCCAATCTGCGATCATTTTGCATTGAGTTCAGCCTATTAGTTCCTATTGTTGTTAATTTGTGCCATACTTGCACGGTTGCACCGTAGTCCCCTGAATCTATGTGACCAACCAGTATATCTTACCCTCATATTCTCTACTGTTGTAACTTGTAAGGAGTGCTTGCTTTTTATTTAGAGTGTAGATTTTTCGTATCATAGTAATAACAAGGTTGCCTGTACTTTTCACCATCGAATAGTACTGTGTATCAGTTTTCTCACGAATAGTATTTCTGAAACTAAAACCAATAAGAGATGACTGAGCAACTGTACCCCTGAACACAGTTATAATCTGGATGCACCGAAATAATTATGCAGTGCAGATCTTTCTCATTTTACTCCGACTGATGGGATAATTTATGGCATCTTAGAGCGAATGTGATGGTCCTTTTAACTCGTGTTAATAGTATGGTACTCATTTGTATGAACTCAATATAGGTCATGCATATTTGCTCTGAAAAGGTTTGCACGGCAGATGTATTCTTGGTTCTTTGATTCGGCAATTGTAGCAACTTCGAATTAATTACCAAGTGTGTGGTGCTGGCATAGTTACACCTCAGTTTCTGCGCTTGTTTATCTGATTGAATTTTGGGCCTATAGTGCAGTATCATATTCACCGAAACTTGATTTCACCACGGGCATATTGTTGATTTACTGTTGGGTAGATTCTGGATCTCTATGATCTGACACTCAGGCATATTGTCCAAATGCATGAGACACTCATTTACATGTAGTTTCTTCTTGTAATTTCAGGCCGGGAAGCTAATTGCAAACCTTATTGTCATGGGCTCTGGGATTATAGGAAGAGCTATGCTTCAGGCATACCGAAAAGCACTTGAAAGTAAGTTCCTTCCTTATGATCTTTGTTCAAACCCAGACCTAAAGATGTCTTGACCTCCTTGTCCTGGACATAAAAGGATGGGAGCTTGATGGAAAACTACAGAATTTTGTAGTCAGTGGTCACTAATCTGGAATAACTTTGCTGAAAACGAGTGAAATGAGATGGCAATTTTGTGTTGTGCTTGTAACTTGTCAGGTTCATAAAATAAAATATTTGTCGTAACAATCTTATTTAGTTTCAGTTATCTTGTTTTAGCATTTCTGAAGTATGATAGAAATGTTGGCATTCGGGTTGCAGCTTTTGGTGTGTTATAGCTTATCCTAGCTTTTCATCCTTTTGACGTAGTATTACTACTTCTGTTCGTTTATAGATGATTGCATTGGGGATGCAGCTTTTGGTGGATTACCACTACAAAATATTTGTATATGTGGGTTTCTAGCTTAGAGAACGAGAAGTTTAGCCTTATAAAAACAAGTTTAAACATTCAGGGCTTATATTGAACTTAGGTTATCTGCAGACTGCATATAAATTAAAATAGTAGGCTTGTTATGCTATCGAACTCATGGGGTACATAAATTTGGCAAAGAAAAGTATATTCTCTGTTTTACCAAAAAGAACGGGATTATCTTGATAGTTTTTTATTGCCTAGTGTTCACATGCAATACACAAAACCTCTGATTTACAACAAAAAAAAACCCGATTATAAGTCTGCTTAGAATTTACTCAAAACAGACCTAAGATTCATTTAGAGTAAAAAATTATACGTAAGATGTCATGTGTTTATCAGTGTATCATAATAACAGTATAGATATTTCACAATAAAAGACATTACAGGTAGGTGCTTTCAGCCTCTGTCTTTTGAACATAATATATATCCTGCTATAATGAGTCTGTACAAGATGGTTATTACCTGCCAAACTCTCTTCTGTGACTATTTATCCCTAAAGGGTTAGGAAATTTATTATACATATGCACCTCCTTATTGTTATTTTTTTTAGATCACCTCTTTACATAGATTGCTCCATTATTCTGCTAGATGCAAATAAAACTGGTGTGGCCCATGAAGCAATCAACAATATCCGTAGGGCCAGCAAGACAATGACCGAGCAAGAAGCGAGGCAGATATTGGGTGTGACTGAGCAGTCGACATGGGAAGAGATTGCACAGGTCTTCTCTTATCTTCACTTGGCTCCTCGCTATTCGCATGTGCAGTGCTGACTACAACCTCTTATCAACCATGTTGAATGCAGCGGTATGACAAGCTATTCGAGAGAAATGCGACATCTGGGAGCTTTTACCTCCAATCCAAGGTTCACCGGGCCAAGGAGTGCCTAGAAAATGTGTACCAAAAGAACAAGCAAGATGGAACTCGGACCTGAAATTCGCATCTTTAGAATCCACTGCCTAGATACTGTTACTATACTCCCTTTGTATCAAAAAAAAAAACGTCTTATATTTTGATACAGAGGGAGTATATTCTTTCCTCCCTCTTGAGAATGTACATACCAACAATGGTTGCTTCTGTTGTATCATCAATAAAAATTGAGCGCAGCGACGGTGAGCTCTTTAGAGAACTAATTGTAAGCCATCACTGAATTCTTGTATGGCATTCAGCATGAAATTTTGTTGTTTTCATTTGATGATTCCATGAGCCGTAGCAGCCGTGCTCTTGCACTATTGGTCCATTCAGTAACATCTTATCTATGCGAGACTGGAACCATTTCTTCTCATCGTTGGAATATTTTTCCGTCAGGGGCCTGGAATGCAAATTCGTTTTGAAGACTGCAATATGTGTTGTCTGTTGTGCCGATGGTCTGGTGTTCGGCCTTCGGGTTAGGCTGCCGAACAGAGCATATTGTGCACAGTTTTGGTCAATCAGCTTCAGAATTCTGCACAACAGCAAACCAGTCAGCATCCACTGTCTCTCGCTGATCCAAGATTTGGACGTGCCAATGGCCTGGAATTTTAAACGTGTTGAGCAGCTTGAGCTCGTGTAGTTCTGTACTAATAAGAGTTGAGGTGAGCAATCCGAACGATGAGCAAATGGACGGTGGATGCTTTGAATGGGCATGACATATTTTCTATCGGCAACGTGTTTGTTTTGCAAAAATCAGGTCTATTACAAAGATTCCGATACAAAGCACCTCAAATATAATAAAAATGACATCAAAGATCAAGTCTATTAGAAAGATTCTGATAGAAAGCACCTCAAACATAATAAAATGACATCAAGGTTTATGGACCATCAAACGACCATTAACGCCACCAAAATAAACCGTCGACACGCCACTGCCATTGCGCCAATGGATGTTCACGGAGAGCTGACCAATACAACAATGCCGGCATCCATGGACAAAATTTGGAAAATTAGTTTTTTTCATCGGACTTGCTTTTTCTGGGACGCTAAAATCTGGGCCACTGATCCACCATCCTCGTCAAGTAGTATTTTGCAAAAGGCGGTTGCTAGGCATTAGGCGGCCCATATAGAAAGATCAGCCGGCTGGCTAGCCGCCCAATCACAGCTCACAACTGTCCGATTAGTCGTGTGTCATCTCGTCCTTCCTCATACACATGTGATGGGGAATGTTGGATGGAAAACAAAAATAAAAATCCTACGAAACGCTCAAGATCTATTTTATGGAGATGCTAGCAACGAGAGGAGGAGTGTCTACATACCCTTGTAGACCAAAAGCGTTAACGATCTAGAAATCGTGGTTGATACGGTCGTACTCCCTTCGCGATCCAATCCTATCCGGTGCCGAACGGACGGTACTTCTAAGATGTGCACACGGCTCGATGACGTATCCGCCTTCTTGATCCAGCAAGGGAGGGTGGAGAGGTAGATAGGATCTAGGCCAGCACCATGATGTGGTGGTGGTGGTGGAAGCGTAACTACAGCAGGGCTTCGCCAAGCGCTACGCGAAGGAGATGGGAGAGGTAACGGCCAGGCAAACGGGTGAGCCTCCCCCTTGCGCCCCCACCTTATATAGGGGTGTGGGAGGGGGCGGATGTGAAGGAAATATGCCCTAGATGCAATAATAAAGTTATTTATATTTTCTTATATCATGATAAATGTTTATTATTCATGCTAGAATTGTATTAACCGGAAACTTAGTACATGTGTGAGTACATAGACAAACAGAATGTCACTAGTATGCATCTACTTGACTAGCTCGTTGAATCAATGATGGTTATGTTTCCTAACCATAGACATGAGTTGTCATTTGATTAATGAGATCACATCATTAGAGAATGATGTGATTGACTTGACCCATCCATTAGCTTAGCACGATGATCGTTTAGTTTGTTGCTATTGCTTTCTCCATAACTTATACATGTTCCGATGACTATGAGATCATGCAACTCCCGAATACCGGAGGAACACTTTGTGTGCTACCAAACGTCACAACGTAACTGTGTGATTATAAAGGTGCTCTACAGGTGTCTCTGATGGTGTTTGTTGAGTTGGCATAGATCGAGATTAGGATTTGTCACTCCGATTGTCGGGGAGGTATCTCCGGGCCCTCTCGGTAATGTACATCACTATAAGCCTTGCAAGCAATGTAGCTAATGAGTTAGTTACGGGATGTAGCATTACGGAACGAGTAAAGAGACTTGTCGGTAACGAGATTGAACTAGGTATTGAGATACCGACGATCAAATCTCGGGCAAGTAACATACTGATGACAAAGGGAACAACGTATATCGTTATGCGGTTTGACCGATAAAGATCTTCATAGAATATGTAGGTACCAATATGAGCATCCAGGTTCCGCTATTGGTTATTGACCGGAGATGTGTCTCGGTCATGTCTACATAGTTCTCGAACTCATAGGGTCCGCACGCTTAACGTTCGGCGATGATCGTATTATGAGTTTATGTGTTTTGATGTACCAAAGGTAGTTCGGAGTCCCGGATATAATCACGGACATGACGAGGAGTCTCGAAATGGTCGAGACATAAAGATCGATATATTGGACGACTATATTTGGACATCAAAATGGTTCCGGGTGAGATCGGGCATTTACCGATGTATCAGGAGGTTACCGGAACCCCCCGGTAGGTATATGGGCCTTATTGGGCCATAGTGGGAGAGAGGAGAAGGGAGCAAAGGAGGGGGAGCCCCCCCAAGCCCAATCCGAATTGGTAGGGGGGTCGGCCCCCTTTCCTTCCTCCTTCCTCCCCCTTCCTTCTTTCCTAATCCAACTAGGGAGGGGGGGGGGGGGGGAATCCTACTCCTGGTGGGAGTAGGACCCCCCTTGGGGCGCGCCTAGGAGGCCGGCCCCCTCCCCCTCCTCCACTCCTTTATATATGGGGAGGGGGGCACCTCATAGACACACAAGTTGATCATTGATCTCTTAGCCGTGTGCGGTGCCCCCTCCACCATAATCCACCTTGGTCATATCGTAGCGGTGCTTTGGAGAAGCCCTGTTCCGGTAGCATCATCATCACCGTCATCACGCCGTCATGCTGACGAAGCTCTCCCTCAACACTCTACTAGATTGTGAGTCCGTGGGACGTCACCGAGCCGAATGTGTGCAGATTGCAGAGGTGTCGTACCTTCGGTGCTAGGATCGGTCGATCGTGAAGACGTACGACTACATCAACCGTGTTGTCATAACGCTTCCGCTTATGGTCTACGAGGACAACACTCTTCCCTCTCGTTGCTATGCATCACCATGATCTTGCGTGTGCGTAGGATTTTTTTTGAAATTACTACGTTCCCCAACAGTGGCATCCGAGCCAGGTTTATGCATAGATGTTATATGCACAAATAGAACACAAAGGAGTTGTGGGCGTGGGTATATACATATTGCTTGCCGTCACTAGTTGATTCTTGATTCAACGACATTGTTGGATGAAGCGTCCCAGACCGACATTACGCGTACGCTTACGCGAGATTGGTTCTACCGACGTGCTTCGCACACAGATGGCTAGTGGGTGTCTGTTTCTCCAGCTTTAGTTGAATCGGATTCAATGAACAAGGTTCTTTCTGAAGATCAAAAAGCAATCACTATACCGCGTTGTGGTTTTTGATGCGTAGGTAAGAACGGTTCTTGCTCAGCCCGTAGCAGCCACGTAAAACGTGCAACAACAAAGTAGATGACGTCTAACTTATTTTTGCAGAGCATGTTGTGATGTGATATGGTCAAGACATGATGCTAAATTTTATTGTATGAGATGATCATGTTTTGTAACACAGTTATCGGCAACTGCAGGAGCCATATGATTGTCGCTTTATTGTATGAAATGTAATCACCATGTAATTGCTTTACTTTATCACTAAGCGGTAGCGATAGTCGTAGAAGCAAAAGTTGGCGAGACGACAATGATGATTCGATGGAGATCAAGGTGTCAAGCCGGTAACGATGGTGATCATGACGGTGCTTTGGAGATGGAGATCAAAGGCATAAGATGATGATGGCCATATCATATCACTTATATTGATTGCATGTGATGTTTATCCTTTAGGCATCTTATTTTGCTTAGTTCGACGGTAGCATTATAAGACGATCTCTCACTAAATTTCAAGGTATAAGTGTTCTCCCTGAGTATGCACCGTTGCTACAGTTCGTCGTGCTGAGACACCACGTGATAATCGGGTGTGATAAGCGCTACGTTCACACACAACGGGTGCAAGCCAGTTTTGCACACGCAGAATACTCGGGTTAAACTTGATGAGCCTAGCATATGCAGATATGGCCTCGGAACACTGAGACCGAAAGGTCGAGCGTGAATCATATAGTAGATATGATCAACATAGTGATGTTCACCATTGAAAGCTACTCCATCTCACGTGATGACCGGACATGGTTTAGTTGATATGGATCACATGATCACTTAGATGATTAGAGGGATGTCTATCTAAGTGGGAGTTCTTAAGTAATATGATTAACAACTTAAATTTATCATGAACTTAGTCCTGATAGTATTTGCATATCTATGTTGTAGATCAATTGCTCGCGTATAGCTTCCCCGTTTTATTTATGATATGTTCCTAGAGAAAACTATGTTGAAAGATGTTAGTAGCAATGATGCGGACTAGCTCCACGATCTAAGGATTATCCTCATTGCTGCACAGAAGAATTATGTCCTTGATGCACCGCTAGGTGATGGACCTTTTGCAGGAGCAGATGTAGACGTTATGAACGTTTGACAAGCTCGGTATGATGACTACTTGATAGTTTAGTGCGCCATTCTTTACGGATTAGAACCGGGAATTCAAAAACATTTTGAACGCCACGGAGCATATGAGATGTTCCAAGAGCTGAAATTGGTATTTCAGACTCATGCCCGTGTTAAGAGGTATGAGACCTCTGACAAGTACTTTGCCTACAAGATGGAGGAGAATAGCTCAGCTAGTGAGCATGTGCTCAGAATGTCTGAGTACTACAATCACTTGAATCAAGTGGGAGTTAATCTTCTAGATAAGATAGTGATTGACAGAGTTCTCTAGTCACTATCACCAAGTTACTAGAACTTCATGATGAACTATAATATGCAAGGGATAACGGGAACGATTCCCAAGCTCTTCGCGATGCTGAAATTGGTGAAGGTAGAAATCAAGAAAAAGCATCTAGTGTTGATGGTTGACAAGACCACTAGTTTCAAGTAAAGGGGAAAGGAAAAGAAAGAGGAACTTCAAAGAAGAATAGCAAGCAAGTTGCTGCTCCCATGAAGAAGCTCAAAGCTAGACCCAAGCCTGGAACTGAGTGCTTCTATTGCAAAGGAAATGGTCACTGGAAGTGGAACTGCCCTAGATACTTGGCGGATAAGAAGGATGGCAAAGTGAACAAAAGTATATATTTGATATACATGTTATTGATGTGTACTTTATTTGTGTTTATAACAACACCTCAGTATTTGATACCGGTTCAGTTACTAAGAGTAGTAACTCGAAGCGGGAGTTGCAAAATAAACAAAGACTGATTAAGGGCGAGGTGATGATGTGAGTTGGAAGTGATTCCAAGGTTGATAAGATCACCATCGCACACTCCCTTTACCTCCAGGATTAATGTTGAACCTAAAATAAATGTTATTTAGTGTTTGCGTAGAGCATAATATGATTGGATCATGTTTATTGCAATACGGTTATTCATTTAAGTCAAGGATAATTGTTTTCTGTTTACATGAATAAAACCTTCTGAGGTCATACACCCAAGGTGAATGGTTTATTGAATCTCGATCGTAGTAATACACATATTCATAATATTGAAGCCAAAAGATGCAAAGTTAATAATGATAGTGCAACTTATATGTGGCACTGCCATTTAGGTCATATTGGTGTAAAGCGCATGAAGAAACTCCATGCTGATGAGCTTTTGGAATCACTTGATTATGAATCATATGATGCTTGCGAACCATGCCTCGTGGGCAAGATGACTAGAACTCCATTCTCCGAAACAATGGAGAAAGCAACCGACTTATTGGAATAATACATACTGATGTATGCAATCCGATGAGTGTTGAGGATCACGGCGGGTATCGTTATTTTCTGATCTTCACAGATGATTTGAGAAGATATGGGTATCTACTTGATGAAACATAAGTCTGAAACATTTGAAAAGGTCAAAGAATTTCAGAGTGAAGTGGAAAATCATCGTAACAAGAAAATAAAGTTTCTGCGATCTGATCGTGGAGGAAAATATTTGAGTTACGAGTTTGGTCTTCATTTGAAACAATGCGGAATAGTTTCACAACTCACGCCACCTAGAACACCACATCGTAATGGTGTGTCCGAATGTCATAACCGTACTTTATTAGATATGGTGCCATCTATGATGTCTCTTACCGATTTATCACTATCGTTTTGGGGTTATGCATTAGAGACAACTACATTCACGTTAAATAGGGCACCATCTAAATCTGTTGAGACGACACCATATGAACTATGGTTTAGCAAGAAACCTAAGCTGTCATTTCTTAAAGTTTGGGGCTATGATGCTTATGTGAAAAAGTTTCAACCTGATAAGCTCGAACCCAAATTAGAGAAATGCATCTTCATAGGATACCCAAAGGAAACTGTTGGGTACACCTTCTATCACAGATCCGAAGGCAAGATATTCGTTGCTAAGAATGGATCCTTTCTAGAGAAGAAGTTTCTCTCGAAAGAAGTGATTGAGAGGAATGTAAAATTTGATGAGGTAATTGTATCTTCTCCCGAATTGGAAAGTAGTTCATCACAGAAATCAGTCCTAGTGATTCCTACACCAATTAGTGAGGAAGTTAATGATGATGATCATGAAACTTCAGATCAAGTTACTACTGAACCTCGTAGGTCAACCAGAGTATGGTCCGCACCAGAGTGGTATGGTAATCCTGTACATGAGGTCATGTTACTTGACCATGACGAACCTACGAACTATGATGAAGCGATGATGAGCTCAGATTCCGCGAAATGGCTTGAAGCCATGAAATCTGAGATGAGATCCATGTATTAGAACAAAGTATGTACATTGATTGACTTGCCCGTTGATCCGTGAGCCATTAAGAATAAATGGATTTTCAAGAGCAAGACGGACACTGATAGTAGTGTTACTATCTACAAAGCTCGAATTGTCACAAAAGGTTTTTGACAAGTTCAAGATGTTAACTACGATGAGATTTTCTCACTCAGAGCGATGCTTAAATCTGTCCGAATCATGTTAGCAATTGCCACAGTTTATGAAATATGGCAAATGGATGTCAAAACCGTATTCCTTAATGGATTTCTTAAAGAAGAGCTGTATATGATGCAACAAGAAGGTTTTGTCAATCCTGAAGGTGCTAACAAAGTGTGGATGCTCCAGCGATCCATCTATCGACTGGTGCAAGCATCTCGGAGTTGGAATATATACTTTGATAAAGTGATCAAAGCATATGGTTTTATACAGACTTGCGGTGAAGCCTGTATTTACAAGAAAGTGAGTGGGAGCACTACAACATTTCTAATAAGTATACGTGAATGACATATTGTTGATCGAAAATAATGTAGAATTTTCTGGAAAGCATAAAGGAGTATTTGAAAAAAGTTTTTCAAAGAAAGACCTCGATGAATCTACTTACATATTGAGCATCAAGATCTATAGAGATAGATCAAGACACTTGATATATTTTCAATGAGTACGTACCTTGACATGATTTTGAAGTAGTTCAAAATGAAAAGATCAAAGAAGGAGTTCTTGCCTGTGTTGCAAGGTGTGAAGTTGAGTAAAGACTCAAAACCCGACCACGACAGAAAATAGAAAGAGAATGAAAAGGCATTCTCTATGCCTTAGTCATATGTTCTATAAAGTATGTTATGCTGTGTACCAGACCTATTGTGTACCTCACCATAAGTTTGGCAAGAGGGTACAATAATGATCCAAGAGTGGATCACTGGACAGCGGTCAAAAATATCCTTAGTGGAATAAGGAAATGTTTCTCGGTTATGGAGGTGACAAAGAGTTTGTTGTAAAGAGTTACGTCGATGCAAGCTTTGACATCGATCTGGATGACTCTAAGTCTCGATCTAGATACATATCGAAAGTGGGAGCAATTAGCTTGTGAGAGCATTGTAGACATATTTTTTTTGCAAAATACATACGGCTCTGAATGTTTTTTTGACTGTGAACGGCTCTGAATGTGGCAGACCCATTGACTAAATTTCTCTCACAAGGAAAACATGATCACTCTTTGGGTGTTAATCACATAGCGATGTGAACTAGATTTGACTCTAGTAAACCCTTTGGGTGTTAGTCACATGGAGATGTGAACTAATCACATAAAGATGTGAACTATTGGTGTTAAATCACATGACGATGTGAACTAGATTATTGACTCTAGTGCAAGTGGGAGACTAAAGGAAATATGCCCTAGAGGCAATAATAAAGTTGTTATTTATATTTACTTATATCATGATAAATGTTTATTATTCATGCTAGAATTGTATTAACCGGAAACTTAGTACATGTGTGAATACATAGACAAACAGAATGTCACTAGTATGCCTCTACTTGACTAGCTCGTTGAATCAATGATGGTTATGTTTCCTAACCATAGACATGAGTTGTCATTTGATTAACGAGATCACATCATTAGAGAATGATGTGATTGACTTGACCCATCCGTTATCTTAGCACGATGATCATTTAGTTTGTTGCTATTGCTTTCTCCATAACTTATACATGTTCCTATGACTATGAGATCATGCAACTCCCGAATACCGGAGGAACACTTTGTGTGCTACCAAACGTCACAACGTAACTAGGTGATTATAAAGGTGCTCTACAGGTGTCTCCGATGGTGTTTGTTGAGTTGGCGTAGATCGAGATTAGGATTTGTCACTCCAATTATTGGATAGGTATCTCTGAGCCCTCTCGGTAATGTAGATCACTATAAGCCTTGCAAGAAATGTAGCTAATGAATTAGTTACGGGATGTAGCATTATGGAACGAGTAAAGAGACTTGCCGATAACGAGATTGAACTAGGTATTGAGATACCGACGATCAAATCTCGGGCATACCGATGACAAAGGGAACAACGTATATTGTTATGCGGTTTGAACGATAAAGATCTTCGTAGAATATGTAGGAACCAATATGAGCATCCAGGTTCCGCTATTGGTTATTGACCCGAGACGTGTCTCGGTCATATCTACATAATTCTCGAACCCGTAGGGTCCGCACGCTTAACGTTCGGTGACGATCGTATTATGAGTTTATGTGTTTTCATGTACCGAAGGTAGTTCGGAGTCCCGGATATAATCACAGACATGACGAGGAGTCTCGAAATGCTCGAGACATGAAGATCGATATATTGGATGACTATATTTGGACATCGGAATGGTTCTGGGTGAGATCGGGCATTTACCGACGTACCAGGAGGTTACCGGAACCCCTGGGAGGTATATGGGCCTTATTGGGCCATAGTGGGAGAGAGGAGAAGGGAGCAAAGGAGGGGGCACGCCCCCCAAGCCCAATCCGAATTGGGAGGGCCCCCCTTTCCTTCCTCCTTCGTCCCCCTTCCTTCTCTCCTAATCCAACTAGGGAAGGGGGAGGGGAATCCTACTCCCGGTGGGAGTAGGACTCCCCTTGGGGCGCGCCTAGGAGGCTGGCCCCCTCCCCCTCCTCCACTCCTTTATATACGGGGAGGGGGAACCCCATATACACACAAGTTGATCATTGATCTCTTAGCCGTGTGCGGTGCCCCCCTTCACCATAATCCACCTCGGTCATATCGTAGTGGTGCTTAGGCGAAGCCCTGTTCCGGTAGCATCATCATCACCGTCATCACGCCGTCGTGCTGACAAAGCTCTCCCTCGACACTGTGCTGGATCGTGAGTTCATGGGATGTCACTGAGCCAAACGTGTGCAGATCGCGGAGGTGCCGTACCTTCAGTGCTAGGATCGGTCGATCGTGAAGACGTACGACTACATCAATCGCGTTGTCATAACGCTTCCGCTTACGGTCTACGAGGGTACGTGGACAACACTCTTCCCTCTCGTTGCTTGCATCACCATGATCTTGCGTGTGCGTAGGATTTTTTTTGAAATTACTACGTTCCCCAATAGGATGCCCCACCCCTCCAAGCCAGGGGGCAGATGCCCCCTCCAAGCCGGGGTGTGGATGCCCCCCAGGCCGCATGGACCTGGTGGGGTGTGACCACTGACGGTGTCCTGGACTAGGGGGTACTCACCACGTCATCTCCCGATCTGTTAGATTGGGCCGAGGACCCCATGGCCGTATACTCATGGGCCAGTTCGGACAGTTGCCGCATACATGGAAGATTCCACAAGACTTGGTGATCAAGACAAGGACTCCTCCCCACCGACGTATTCGGCTAGGACTCTTGTTATCCTAGGCCTCCAGTGCATTATATAAACCGAGGCCAGGCTAGTCGATAGATCATATACAACAATCATACCATAGGCTAGCTTCTAGGGTTTAGCCTCTACGATCTCGTGGTAGATCAACTCTTGTAATACTCATATCATCAATATCAATCAAGCAGGACGTAGGGTATTTACCTCCATCAAGAGGGCCCGAACCTGGGTAAACATCGTGTCCCCCGCCTCCTGTTACCATCGATCCTAGATGCACAGTTCGGGACCCCCTACCCGAGATCCGCCGGTTTTGACACCGACATTGGTGCTTTCATTGAGAGTTCCGCTATGTGATCGGCAAAAGGATCAATGGCTCGCCCGCAGGTCAACTGCGACACCGGCATCTTCGTCGCCGGCTTGACTGGTCACCTTGGCTCGACCGAGGACCGTGCTCCATCTCCGATCGTCATGTTCGGACGGGGGCCTTCTTCAACATCAACTCCGATCTCTATCATGATCATAGAGGAGTCATCCAGGGAGCTCGAGGGCTCAACGTCAACATTGCCCTCGGGCGGCCGTGGTGTTTTTATGGATAGCGAACTTGTATTTGCCGTCACCACCTTCTCGAGCGTTGGTTTGATGATTGCTTCGGTGGAATAGTGCGGAATTACGTCTACAACAACCATGCAAAATTTCATCGAGTTCCGATGGAGGAATCTCCGACAATCTACAATATACTAGAGCCCTATCAAATCTGGACGGGAATCTGGATGAGTTTAGCGCGTGGTCTCTAGATCCCAGCTCAGAGGTCCTTTGGAAGATCCAACCGTTCATCTACTGGGGAATTCCCATATCTACCACCCCTCCAAATATCCGCTCGATCCAACGGTTCAAACTCCGGGAACCTTTCGATGAGTGGACCAATTTTCGGATCCGTTTTCTGCACGAATACGGATCCCACCCGAATTCATGTTTCTTTATGAATGTGATATTGGAAAACCATTTTAGAGGAATTCTCTTCTAGGGTATTGTGCGTTGTTTTTAAACACGTGCCTGTAAATTTTTAAGCCTCCCCTGAGGTCATCTTCATCATCATGCTGGTGTCAGACCAGTCCGGCAATATTGCTCCAAGGCTGCCGACCTGCGCTACACACGTCGTCACTTTGTTGAGCCGTGCTCAACTTCTTCGGATCATCATCTCGGCAAGCTGAACAAGAGTCCGGTGTCGTGAAGGATAAATCATCACCAACATCGCCGCCCCACGGATTACACGGAGCGGGCATACCGGCAACGCCGCACGGTCACTTCATCAAGCCGGCATCGACCACGTCACGACCTGCATCGGCAGAGCCGCACTGTTGCTTTTTCAAGCTGGTGTCCATCACGCCGACCTACTTCGACTCATCGGCTGACATCGAGGCTTCAACATCTCAGCTGGACCAGGGGCTTCGCCATCTCTTCATCAACCTACTCCGGAGACTTCGGCGTCACTAGCCGACCAGCTCCATCACGTTAGCTGGACCGAGGGCTTTGCCTCGACGAGCCAACCTTTCCAGCATCGCCATACCGTCGCTTTATCGCCCATCAGGCAATGGGTGTGCGGATCGAGTCCCAATTTTTGGATTCACCTTTCTTCGGATTGCTACAACAAATAAACCAGGTGCTATTAATCTTAGTATTTTTTTGCTTGTTTGGGTTCATTTTTCCCAAGGAATTATTACTCTGGTTTGTTCATGATATGTACACAGGTCTATCAAATGATGGCCGCATTAACAACGGTCGCATGGTGATTTGGTCAGTTTTCGTACATGGTCCGGCGAACGCCGCATCCGGAACTCGGACCGACCTGTGAATTCAGGCTTTGCCACGCCTTTACCGCATCACGCTGACGCCCTGCATTGACACTGACTTCGGTGCCAGGCCATATTTCTTTTATTACTCACTTTGCATAAATTATTTATTATGCAACAATTTTTTTAAAATTATTATTATTACTATTATCTCTGGTTTGCCCTATTTTTTGTGCACATGAAAATGATCCGGGTTGGGCAGTATCGTCAACTCGGCGTACTGACATACCACGTCACCTCGGCTGGACGGGGGGCTTCGTTAACACTTCATTACCCCATGCCAGGGACTTCGGCATCATTCTGCCGGCCCGCATTGACCGTGCTTTGTCACCACTTCGGAGTGCCGAGCTCTTTGCTCCGCCACCTTGGGACCGGCTTGGGGGATGGAACCTTGTCCCGCATCAAGCTCGGGTCGCATCATCAATATCAAACACATTAACCAGCTAAGTTGCCTTCATGCTCAAAGTTTTAAATTTGTAACTTGTGTTCGGTTTGACCAAGAATTATACCTTTTTGAAAAAAAAGTTGCTTGTAGAGAATCTCCTTGTCAAAACTTTGTTTGTGACACACAAATTCAAATACCCCGTTTATTTGGGGGCTCCCTTGATGGAGCTTTTCCTCTTGCATATGATTATACTTGTACGGCTTCGTTCCTTGTTCGTGTATTATGCCACAATATGCACCATATTGACCTAAGCGATTTGCAAGCTGGGTTGCCTGGCTCCTGTGCTTACCCCTACGTTCCCGATTGTTTGGCTAGGGAGTAAAGGGAGCACCTCTGCGATTGTCACGACCGGGTCATCCGAGCTCTGACCTCAGACTGGGTGAAGCCAAAAGCTAGCGCTCTTATTGTTTTCAATCATGGTCGGCACACAACGGAACTCATGAGTACAAAAAATCTATTGCACAAGTCTCATAGTAATAATGAGCACCGAACAAAGGTATCAGTGGGGGTACTATTTTCTTCGAAGATGCTTCTTACACTTTGTTAGTAATATAGCATAAGTTCCCTAAGCGTGCTTTGTCTGTTACAGCCTTATGGCCTGATTGCCTGGTCATCGGAAACACCGTCGATACTCTCGACAGGCGGAGTACATGACGCTTTTCGGCCCTTGGTCGAAGAGGGAGAAGCCTACGGTCGGTTAAGACGCGTTTAAAGTTCGGGATGAACACAAATATGATATAAGTACTTCGGTACATACAATCATTATACATAAAATTCTTTTACCCAAGTCACTTGGGGGCTCTTAAAATTTATATGAGCTATTTTATAGTAAATGTGTTTTCTTCTTGGTTGTTGCAAAGTCTTTTTCTATCGCTCCTTTTTCGACGTGAGTGTGTGGTCAATGGCCAGATAACCCATTTTCTCTCTAGTGACCGCTCGAGTTTAGTTCGCTAAACTGGTCTAACGAGAAGCACTCCACCTTCAGGATAGGAGGCTGCAGCCGTAGGCTGACCCGCTTGAAGTCTTGAGATCGGATGTGTCATATTAATGCACGACAGAAGCACAATTTTTCCCCCATTTTTTGGATTGGCACCAAACACTTGATCTTGTTCGAACGTCAAGTTTTTACTGTCGTTTTTTGGTTTTCCAAGCTTATGGCACTTTTAAACTATTTGTGTGTTTTCAGCACAAGTCTCGCAGTGCAATGCCGGACACCTTTAGAGATTCGGCAAAAACATTCTCGGATATTGCTATATATGCATCGGTGTCGAATTGTGTCTTCGGTCAATAGTTGGGTTGCCCGGCTCCTGCGCTTGCCTCCTACGTTCCGCTCTGTTCGGCTAGGTGTGCAAAGGGAGAACCACTGCGATTGTGCTTCCAGCTCACTTGGTTAAGCACCTTAGTGGAGAAAGCCGAAAATTGACTGTCACAATAAGCGTAAACTGGTCAGCGATCCGATGACTGTGTTAAATGACGGGCCATTTGTAACATTGGCCGAAGTGTTTACGGCTTGACCTCGACTGTCGCCAAACACTACCGGGGGCTAGTAACTGGCCTCCCAAACTAAATCCTCAATATTTTGCTCTTACATTAGGGCTGAGGTTTCATGATCATGCTTAGCATGACAACCCAAAGAAAGGAACCGATAGTGGGACTATTTTCTTTGGAAGACATTTCTTATGTTAAACAGTAATATAACATATCTTTCTGCGTACCTTTGTTTATAAAACCGTATGGCCAGATTGCCTTGTTTGTCGTAAATCTTTGCCCTCATAAAGGCTTTATAAAGTTGGACAAACACTCCTCGGCTACTAGCTGAGGAGGTGGAAGCTGATGGTCGGTCAACAAAGTTTTGTACAATGCGGATCCGAGCATTAATGATGTAAAGTACTTGGATACATAGAGTCATTATACATAAATTGTGATTTTACTATGGATATCGATCCTTAATTCGGCCACCCGTGCCCGCATTAAGGCTCGGGGGGCTACTGGGCTTCGGGCTTATCATTTACTAATATTAAAGGGGCGTATCGATCCCCTGATCTGGTGTTGCCACCCGACTAGTGTCTCGGGGGCTACTGCATTGGCAGTCTAGTGCAGAAAATTTAAGTGCAATATAGTTTTCGAGGAGATTATGATCCTCAGGTTGGTCGGCCGCACCCAACCCGAGTCTCGAGGACTGAGCACGCCGCTTTTTGTGTCCCGAAGTATTCTGCCGAGCTAGGACTTGATCCTCAGGCCGATTTTGCAAATCAACCTGAGTCTCAACGGCTACTGGGATCAGCGGTCTTACGTCATCCTTCAGGTGCATCTCGGGTTTTAGACCGATACACACCTTGAGGGCTACTGGCTATATATCTCGGTAGAGAATAAATTGCACCAATAAAAAATATTGACAAAAATCGGCCCATAGTCGGGGTGGTGCGCCACCTCGGAAGCAGTCCGGCATAAAGCTCGGGCGCTAGTGGCTGGCTCCATAGAGGGCATTTCCGGCATTAAGCTCGGCTAAACTCCTTCAACTTTTTTGAACCAAGGTGATATGACACCTCGGATATAGTCCGATGTTGGAGCTTGGACACAGTCCAGCGTTGGAGCTCGGATATATTTCGGCGTTGGAGCTCGGATATATTTCGGCATTGGAGCTAGGATACATTTTGGCGTTGGAGCTCGAAAGCAGTCCGACATTGGTGCTTGGCAGCAAAAAATACCTCGAATGCAGTCCGGCGTTAGAACTAGGATGCAAGAGGACACTGCCTCCCGGGAAAAACTTTAAACCCGAGGTGTGGCATAAAAATAACAAGGCATTGATAAAGGCTGGAAACTTAAAGGGGCTCCTCGGATACCCGACGTGTAAACTCGTCGAATGCATTTTGGCAATCCTCAAGATCGAAGATGAGAAGATTTGTTGAACCAGTTTTCAAGATCGACAACCGAAGATGAAGAACAGTTCGAAAGAATTGAGGAGCGTCCCTGTAACACCTCGGATATGATTTACCTAATATGTAATTCAACTCTTGCCGTTTCCGGCCTTAAGTTATTTTATTTTTTTCTCGGGTTCGGGTTTTGTCCCCATGTGTTGTTGTCATTGTCATGCATCTCATATCATGTCATCATGTGCATTGCATTTCCATACGTGTTCGTCTCATGGATGCGAGCATTTTCCCCGTTGTCCGTTTTGCATTCCGGCGCTCCGTTCTCCTCCGGTGATCATTTCTACCTTTCTTTCGTGTGTGGGGATTAAACATTTCCGGATTGGACCGAAACTTGCCAAGCGGCCTTGGTTTACTACTGGTAGACCGCCTGTCAAGTTTCGTACCATTTGGACTTCGTTTGATGCTCCAACGGTTAACCGACGGACCGAAAAGGCCTCATGTGTGTGTTGCAGCCCAACACCCCTCCATTTTGGCCCAAAACCCACCAAAACCCTCTCCATCATCTAGAGCGTTCGATCATGATCGCGTGGCCGAAAACCGCACCTCATTTGGACTCTCCTAGCTCCTCCTATGCCTATATAAAGGCCCCCTCCGAAATTCTCGTTCTCCTCCCCCCGAAAACCCTAGATCCACCACCTCGCGCCGCGCCGGACACGTCCGGTCCGGCCGGACAAAACGCGCCGCCGCCGCCTGACGAATCGCAGGCCGCCACATGGGCAGCCGAGCCCACTGCGCCGCCGGCCCGCCTGGGCCCAGGCGGGGCCCCCCGGTCCGAGTCGCCGCCTCCCGCGGGCCACTTCCCCGCCGCCGCACCCGAGTCGCCGCGGCCGTCCGCCGCCTACTTCCCCGACTCCGGCGGCCGAGCCACCTCGCCGTCGACGCCCACCGGCTGCCGCGCCACCGCAAGTCCCCGCCGCCGACCACCGCCTCGCCGCCGACGCCGCCCCTCACCGCCGCGGCCAGCGCGCCGACGAGCTCCACCCTGGCTCCGGCCTCCTGCCCACGAGAAACTCCGGCGAGCTCTTCCTCTCCGGCAAGTCCGACGTCGAACCTCGGGAACCGCACCGCTTCTACAGTACCCGGCCGGATCTAGATCTGGAATTGCCTCGGTTGACTTTTGCCCTGAAACCCTAGCTATTTTGCTATGTTCGTCGTGCCATAACTTTGCATCCGTAACTCCCTTTTGGGCATATAGCATATCAAAATGTTCGTCTTAGAGAGCACATCATTTCATCTCATTGCATCATTTTCATTTGAGTTCATCTTGATGCCCAAAATGCTGTTGGAAGCGTGCTATTTGAGATAATTGTCAGATCTGCTGCTCCAATTAGATATTTGTCATTTTTTGCCATGATTAATGTGTGCATGATATGCCCCTGAGCTCTACATGTGTTTTGTTATATGCTTTGCCATCTTTACAGAGGTGCAACCCATGTATTTTTGTGATGTGTATGGTTACTAGCACAAGCTTGCAAAGTGATGCATTCGTTAATGCTGATTTCAGGGACTTGGCAATTCCACTAAGTCCTTGACATGTTTATCTCAATATGCCATATGTTCATGTTGTTTCCTAGTGATCCGTGCCTCGTTTGAGGATGATCAGTAAGGATGTTTTGTTAATCTTGTAGCGCTCTATCCATCCATGTCTTTGTTTGCAATTATGGAGCAACCTAGCTTGAGTCAATCGAGCTGTACTTTTGCTATTTCGTGAATCTGGGCAGATTGTCTACTTGTTAGTGATTTTTCCGAGGATGTTGTAGTTGATCCGTGCATGCTATGTTATTGTTCTTGCCATGTATAGCTTGTTTAATGTGTATTCTTGATGGGTATATGCTTAGATTGTCATGACTTGCGCTGTAGTGAGTGCATCGAGCTCGTTAACATGCCTACTTGATATCTGATTTTGCATGCTCCAGTTTTCACTAAGTCTGAGAACTGATTATGTTTTTGCCATGTTCACATGCTTGCAAATGTATTTTCTGATCCCTTTTGGCTCAAGGTCACTAAGGGACTTTTGTTAAGATCTTTGAGTAGCTCCATGCCATGCTTTGCTTTGCCATGTTCAGGCCCTGTAGCATATAGTTTTCATGCTCCAAAGTGTGCTATCTGATCTGAAATTCCAGACAAGTGTTAATTTCACTAAGTCTAAGATCTGTTTACCAATTGCACTTTTTCCATGCTTGTTTGAACCTGTTAATGGATGAATTGGCCATAGCTCAGTGTTTATCTTTTGTTAAGCATCATGAATAGATCCCTTCCATGTATTTTGTTGCCATGTTTGAGTGCTGTAGCATGTTTAACTTGTTGCATTTAGATGGCTACTTGCTGTATATCGCAGATCGGTGCCATATTTGAATTGCTTGCCATTTCTAAACCGTGGCTCCGATTCCGGCGTTCTTTATATTGTTTTCAAGCGATTTCATCTCACCTTTCCAGTGGCACATTTGGATTTCCAAGTTGAGGCCAGGTTCTTTCATTCCTTGTCAAATCTTGCATATGCATCACATATCGCATCCCGCATAGCATACCATGATTGCATCATGTTGTTTGAGTTTGCACGTGGTTGATTGTGTTCCGTTTGCTTGTTTTTTCTTGTTTGGGTAGATCCGGGAGACGAGTTCGCTAACGAGGAGCCCATTGAGTTTGCTTTCGAGGATCCAGTCAACTCTGACAACTGTGCAGGCAAGATGATCATACCCTCGAAATCACTACTATCTTTGCTTTGCTAGATGCTCGCTCTTTTGCTATGCCTATGCTACGATGCCTACCACTTACTTATCATGCCTCCCAAATTTCCATGTCAAACCTCTAACCCACCATGTCCTAGCAAACCGTTGATTGGCTATGTTACCGCTTTGCTCAGCCCCTCTTATAGCGTTGCTAGTTGCAGATGAAGATTGGAGACCGTTCCTTGTTGGACCATTATTTACTTGTTGGGATATCATTATATTATCTTGTTATCTTAATGCATCTATATACTTTGTAAAGGGTGGAAGGCTCGGCCTTTTGCCTAGTGTTTTGTTCCACACTTGCTGCCCTAGTTTCCGTCATATCGGTGTTATGTTCCCGGATTTTGCGTTCCTTATGCGGTTGGGTAATAATGGGAACCCCTTGATAGTTCGCCTTGAATAAAGCTTTTCCAGCAATGCCCAACCTTGGTTTTACCATTTGCCTCCTAGCCTCTTTTTCCCTTGGGTTTCCGGAGCCCGAGGGTCATCTTATTTTAAACCCCCCCTGGGCCAGTGCTCCTCAGAGTGTTGGTCTACCTGTCAGCTGCCGGTGGCCACCAGGGGCAACTCTGGGCTGGCCTACCCGTACCTAGGACAATCTGAGTGTGCCCTGAGAAAGAGATATGTGCAGCTCCTATCGGGATTTGTCGGCACATTCGGGCGGTGTTGCTGGATTTGTTTTAACTTGTCGAAATGTCTTGTAGAACCGGGATGCCGAGTCTGATCGGAATGTCTCGGGAGAAGGTCTATTCCTTCGTTGACCGTGAGAGCTTGTCATGGGCTAAGTTGGGACTCCCCTGCAGGGATTTGAACTTTCGAAAGCCGTGCCCGCGGTTATGGGCAGATGGGAATTTGTTAATGTCCGGTTGTAGATAACTCGAACCTTAACTTAATTAAAATGAATCAACTGTGTGAGTTACCGTGATGGTCTCTTCTCGGCGGAGTCCGGGAAGTGAACACGGTGTTGGAGTAATGCTTGCCGCAGGTTGTTCTCTAGCTATTCATTCGCGCTTTGCCTTCTCTTCTCGCTCTCTTTTGCGAACAGGTTAGCCACCATATATGCTAGTCGCTTGCTGTAGCTCCACATATTTTACCTTGCCTTACCTATAAGCTTAAATAGTCTTGATCGCGAGGGTGCGAGATTGCTGAGTCCCTGTGGCTCACAGATTACTTCCAAACCAGATGCAGGGCCGGATGACTCCGTTCCAGATGACGCGCTTGAGCTCAAGTGGGAGTTCGACGAGGACTCACGCCGTTACTATGTGTCTTTCCCTGATGATCAGTAGTGGTGCCCAGTTGGGGCGATCGGGACCGTGTCGCATGTTGAGTTTATCTTTTATTTTGGCGCCGTAGTCGTGCCATGAGTGATTGGATGATGTAATGCTATTTATGTATTTTGATTGACGTGGCGAGTGTAAGCCAACTATGTATATCCCCTTTTATTATCTATATTCCATGGGATGTTGTGATGATTGCCTAACTTGTGACATTGCTTTCAATGCGGTTATGCCTCTAAGTCGTGCTTCGACATGTAGGAGATATAGCCGCATCGAGGGCGTGACAAGTTGGTATCAGAGCCTTCCCCGACCTTAGGAGCCCCCACTGCTTGATCGTTTTTAGCAGCCTTTGTTGAGTCTAGAAAAATGTTTTGAGTCATTTAGGAATTATATATTGGAGAGTTTAGGAATTCTTTTTACTCCCCAGTCTCCTCATCGCTCTGATAAGGCATCCTGACGTAGAGTTTTGACTCTTCTCTTCTCAAATTTCACAAAAATAATAATAGGATCACGCGGGTATCTTGTAATCGTTCCGATGGTTTTGGGACGAGAACATTGTTCTTGGTGCCTCCTGTCTTTAGGGGTTGTGGCAGTGTCCCGGGGAGTTGAGCTCCGAGGTTTTGTCGTCACAATTTTATCGTTGCAGTTCTGGAATACCTGAGTTTAGTACGCCGACATCAAAAATCTCTTTTATGCAGTTCGTTGGTGAGATAACCTCGACGCCACCCAGTACTGGGGCGGGAGTTCGGGAGTATTGCCATAACTTGTATAACAGATGCTTTTCGAAGGTTGAGGTAGATGGTTTCCGAAGTTTTTCTCTGTTATGTGTTGAAGGATGGATACAGCTGGATGTAGGATTTGCTAGATTTGGGTGAGATATTATGCTTCCCCTGTATCCCCAACACCTGATTGCATAACCGGAAAGGTTCGGGAGTTTCATAGGTGGGAATTCTTGTAGCTCTAGTTCTTCTTCCACGGTATTTGGTTTGAGATTGGGATTTCTTACTGAGTATTCGTTCTTGATCCGTACCTTGTTGATTTATTCCTCTACCTAAATTCTAAGTGGCTTCTCAATTTATGGATATGTGACCATTTCAAGTGGAATGCATTCGTTCATTTTGTTCGGATGTGAAGACTTTATGTTGCAATTTCAACCCGTTTGATTCAGCTTCATTTTATCTGTCAATGTGCTAACGGTTGTCACCCTCTTCAGGATGGCTCCCGCTAAGAGCAGCAATCAAAATCAGAATCAGAATCAGGATCCGCCACCACCTCCTCCTCCTCCGAAGGCATGGCAAGCTGTGATGGCCACAACCAATGCAAACACATAGTTGATCATGCAAATTCTTCAAGAGCGCAATCAAGCGAACCAAGGCAACCAAGGCAACAGTCAGAATCACTTTGCTACACTCAACCAGTTCCTTGCTAACGGGCCAAAGACTTTCAGCAATTGTGTTGAGACAACTGATGCTGACGATTGGCTTGTGGACTTGTGCAAGCATTTCGAGTGCAGTAATGTCAGGCCTGAGGACTTTGTCAAGTTCGCTTCCTTCCAACTCAAAGACCAAGCTGCAGAATGGTTCCAGCAGTACAAGGATTCCAGAGGAGGCCGTGTGATTACCTGGGATGAATTCCGTCAAGATTTCAAAGCTCATCATATTCCTCAGAGCGTGGTTGAAAGCAAGCGTGAGGAATTCCGCAACCTGAAGCAAGGCTCTTTGTCTGTCTATGACTACAACAAGTTGTTTCAGAAGCTCGCCCGCTTTGCTAAGCAGGACGTCCCTGACGAGAAGAGCATGATATACCAGTTCAGGGGTGGTCTTAGAGAAGAAATCCAGCTAGCTCTTGTTCTCTTTGAGCCCTTGAGGTACGATGAGTTCTACAACATGGCATTGAAGCAAGAGGCTGCTCAATTGAGGTGTGATGCTTCCAAGAAGCGAGTCAGAGATGCTACTCCTTCTTCCTCTACTCAAGTGGCCAAGCAGTAGAAGTATTGGCTTTCTCCTCCTCCATTTCGTCAGCCGTATCAGAAGAGCAAAGGTGGCAGTGGATCTTCCCACCCACCCAACCCTGGCTTTCAGAACAAGACTTCGTCTCAAGCTCCAAGATCGAGTGCTCCGTATCACCGTCCGCTTTCAGAGGTCACATGCAAAAAGTGCCAACAGAAGGGTCACTATGCCAACAAATGCTTCAATCAGAGGCGTCTCCCTCCTCCTCCTCCTGTGAGATCGGCAAGTACAGCTGTGGTCAAGCATAACCCCAAGCACGCCAAGGTCAATTTGATGAATGCATCTCAGGGAGAGGACTCGCCAGATGTCATCATGGGTAACCTTCCTGTTAATGATATTCCAGCTAAAGTTCTTTTTGACACTGGTGCATCGCATTGTTTCATCTCTAGACCGTTTACATCTAGACATGAATTAACTTCGCAAGTTTTGCCTAGTCCGTTAGCAGTTGTCTCTCCCGGTAAGCGCATGCATGCTGACTCCATCGTTTCGGATGTTACTATCACCTTGGGTGACTACAAGTTTCTGGCTTCTCCAACGGTTCTTGGTGACTCGGACATTGATCTTATTCTCGGAATGGATTGGCTTTCTAAGCACAAGGCTCAGCTTGATTGTGCAGCCAGGCAGATTCAATTGACTCATTCGTCTGAGGATGTAATTGTCTTTGCCGCTCGTGATGATACCATTCGCCTGTTTTCTCTCAACGAGAAGGGTGAACTGGATGCCATCTTGTAAATTCCAATTGTTTGCGAATATCAAGACGTCTTTCCAGAAGAGCTTCCAGGAATGCCTCCGCACCGACCAGTTGAATTCGTCATCGACCTTGAGCCTGGCACGGAACCAGTGTGCAAGCGTCCTTACAAGCTCGGACATGAAGAGTTGAAGGAGCTGAAGAAGCAACTCGATATTCAAGAGAGAATGGGTCTCATCCGACCTAGTTCTTCTCCGTGGGGTTGTGGTGTTCTTTTGTGAAGAAGAAGGATGGAACAGACCGACTTTGTGTTGACTACCGTCCATTGAACAAGAAGACTATCAAGAACAAATACCCACTTCCCAACATCAACGAGCTGTTCGAACAACTCAAAGGTGCCCAAGTATTCTCCAAGCTTGATCTCCGTATGGGTTATCATCAGATTCGAATCCGTGAGCAAGATATTCCCAAGACGGCTTTCAGGACAAGCTATGGTTCAGATGAATACACTGTCATGTCTTTTGGCCTCATCAATGCTCCTCCGACTTTCTCTCGCATGATGAACTTTATCTTCAACGCCTACACCAATGACTTCGTTTTGGTCTATCTCGACGACATTCTGGTCTTTTCGAAGAACAAGGAAGATCATGCCAAGCACTTGCGTTTGGTACTCGATAAGCTCAGGGAACATCAGTTCTACGCCAAGTTCTCAAAGTGCGAGTTTTGGCTCGATGAGGTTCTTTATCTTGGGCATATCATCTCTGCCAAGGGCATTGCGGTGAATCCTAAGAAGGTGTCTGCAATTGTGAATTGGGAACCACCTCAGAACGTGAAGCAACTCCGTAGCTGTAACACCCAGGATGTAACTTTCCATATTTGTATCCAACTCTTGCCGTTTCCGGTGTTAAGTTATATTTATTTCTCGGGTTCGGGTCTTTGTCTCCGTGTGTTGTTTTCTTTTTCCTGCATCTCATATCTTGTCATCTCGTGCATTGCAATTGCATACATGTTCATCTCATGCATTCGAGCATTTTCCCCGTTGTCCGTTTTGCATTCCGGCGCTTCGTTCTCCTCCGGTGGCCATTTCTAGCTTTCTTTCGTGTGTGGGGATTAAACATTTCCGGATTGGACCGGGACTTGCCAAGCGGCCTTGGTTTACTACCGGTAGACCGCCTGTCAAGTTTCGTATCATTTGGACTTCGTTTGATACTCCAACGGTTAACCGAGGGACCGATAAGGCATCGTGTGTGTTGCAGCCCAACACCCCCCAAATTTGGCCCAAAACCCACCAAACTCTGCTCCATGTCCTAGAGCGTTCGATCACGATCGCGTGGGCGAAAACCGCACCTCTTTTGGACTCTCCTAGCTCCACTTATGCCTATTTATACCCCCTCCATTCGGATCCCTTCTTCTCCCCGTCTTCCTCCTAAAAAAAAGAGCAGATCCACCCCGCCGCCGACGGGCGTGTCCGGGCGGAGCCGTACAACGTCCGCCGCCGACCCCCGCCAGTCGCTGCACGCCACGTGTCCCTCGCCGCCGCCGCCGCCGTCCCGGCCCGGGAGGCCCAGGAGGGGCCCCGCGAGCCCGCGCCCCCGCGCCTGTTCCTCCTCTCGGGCGCCGCCGCCTCCCCGACCTCCGGCGACCGGCGCCGTCGCCGCCACCACACCGGCCGCCGCCGCGCCGGGCCCCGCCGCCCGTCCGCTCCCCGCCGCGCGCCCGCGCCTCCGTGGCCGCGCCCTCGCCCGCGGCCGGCCCCGCCGGCCACCTCGCCGCCCCAGCGCCGCTCCGCCGCCGCCCCTCGACGCCGGCCACCGCCTCCCCCCACGCCGGCGGCCTCGGATCCGGCGCCGACGAACCTCGTCGCGCGCGCACAGCTACAGTGCCCGATCCGGCTACAGTAAACCCTAGATCTAGGGTTGACTTTCCCTCTCCCCCTTATTTTTTTGCTATCTTTGACTGCTCGTATCTCCGCAACCGTAGCTCCGATTTGGGCATATAATATATCAAAATCTTCGACTCGACATGTACATCATTTCTTTACATTGCATCATTTGAATTTGAGTTCATCTTGATGCCCAAAATGCTGTTAGAAGGAGGCTTCGTGAGTTAAATCGCAGATCCGTTAGTTCATCATGCACTTTTGTCATTTTTGCCATGTTTAATCCGTGCATGATATGCCTGTGCCCCTTTGGGATGAATTGTTATGCATTTTGTCTTCTTTCCAGAGGTGCCACCCATGCATTTTTAGGATGTGTGTGTTGTCTTGTGCAAGCTTGCAAAGAGAGATACCTGAGATTTGCTGATTTCAGGGACTTAGTGATTTCACCAAGTCTGGGATATTTTAGTTCATGATGCCATATGTTCAGCTTGTTTCCCAGTGATCCGTGCCTCTTTTGAGGATGATCAGTAAGGGAGTTTTGATATTTATGTTATTCTCTATGCATCCATGTATTTGTTTGCATATGTGGAGTGCTCTAGGTTGACTCAATCGAGCTCAATATTTGCTTCGTTGTTAATCTGGGCAGATCGTCAACTTGTTTGCGATTTTGCCGATGCTACCGTTAGTGTTCCATGCATGCTATGCCATTTTTCTTGCCATGTCTAGCTTGTATTTTGTGACTTCTTAATGGATGTATGCTTGCCTTGCTGTGACTTGCACCATGGTGAGTGCATCGAGCTCGTTTACATGCCTTCGTGAGTTAAATTTCTGCATGTCTCAGTTTTCACTAAGTCTGAAAACTGATTGTGTTCGAGCTATGTTCGGGAGCTCGGTAGAGTATTTTGTGAACCCTTTTGGCCCCAGGTCACTTTGGGTGTTTTGTTAAGCTTATTGAGTAGCTCCATGCCATGTTATTACTTGTCATGTTCAGGTTTTGTATCATGTTGTTTTGCTGCTCCGAAGAGGGCTTCGTGATCTGAAATTTCAGGCTAGTGTTAATTTCACTAAGTCTGGAATCTGTTTTGCATATTCATTTTTGCCATGCTTCTTTGAACCTCTTAATGGATGAATTTGCCTATGGCTCAGTGCTAGTGTTTTGTTAACCATCTTGTGTACATCACTGCCATGTATTTTGTTTTCATGTTTGGTGGCTGTAGCATGTTCATTTCGTTGCATTTAGATGCCTACTTGCTGTAAATCGCAGACCGGTGTCATATCTTAAAACGCTTGCCATTTCCAAACCGTAACTCCGATTCCAATGATCTTTATATCGTTTTCAAGAGATTTCATCCCCTCTATCCAGTGGCACCCTTGGAATTCCAAGTTGAGGCCAGGTTCATGCATTTCCTGTCATATCTTGCATTTTGCATCCCGCATCGCATCCCGCATAGCATATGATCATTTCATCATATTGCTTGGTCTTGCACGTGGTTGATTGTATCCTTGTTGCTTGTTTGTCTTGTTTGGGTAGAGCCGGGAGACGATTTTGCTACCGAGGAGCCCGTTGAGTTTGCTTGTGAGGATCCAGTCAACTCTGACGACTGTGCAGGCAAGATGATCATACCCTCGAAATCACTACTATCTTTGCTATGCTAGTTTGCTCGCTCTTGCTATGACAATGCTACGATGCCTACCTTTTGCTTGTCAGCCTCCCAATTTCCATGTCAAACCTCTAACCCACCATGTCCTAGCAAACCGTTGATTGGCTATGTTATCGCTTTGCTCAGCCCCTCTTATAGCGTTGTTAGTTGCAGGTGAAGATTGGAGCCGTTCCTTGTTGGAACATTTATTTACTTGTTGGGATATCATTATATTGCTATGTTATCTTAATGCACCTATATACTTGGTAAAGGGTGGAAGGCTCGGCCTCTCGCCTAGTGTTTTGTTCCACTCTTGCCGCCCTAGTTTCCGTCATATCGGTGTTATGTTCCCGGATTTTGCGTTCCTTACGCGGTTGGGTTATAATGGGAACCCCTTGATATTTCGCCTCGATTAAAGCTTTTCCAGCAATGCCCAACCTTGGTTTTACCATTTTCCACCTACCCCTTTCCTTTCCCTTGGGTTCTGCAGACCCAAGGGTCATCGTATTTTTAGCCCCCCACGGGCCAGTGCTCCCTCTGAGTGTTGGTCCGAACTGAGCTGCCTGCGGGGCCACCTCGGGGAAACTTGAGGGTTGGTTTTACTCATAGCTAGTCTCATCTGAGTGTGCCCTGAGAAAGAGATATGTGCAGCTCCTATCGGGATTTGTCGGCACATTCGGGCGGTGTTGCTGGTCTTGTTTTAACCTGTCGAATTGTCTTGTTGTACCGGGTTACCGAGTCTGATCGGTGTGTCTCGGGTGGAGGTCTATTCCTTCGTTGACCGTGAGAGCTTGTCATGGGCTAAGTTGGGACTCCCCTGTAGGGATTGAACTTTCGAAAGCCGTGCCCGCGGTTATGGGCAGATGGGAATTTGTTAATGTCCGGTTGTAGATAACTTAAACCCTTAATTAATTAAAATGAATCAATCGCGTGTGTTGCCGTGATGGCCTCTTCTCGGCGGAGTCCGGGAAGTGGACACGGAGTTGGAGTTATGCTTGCGCAGGTTGTTCCTCTAGTTTCTCGCTCGTGCCTTGCCTCCTCTTCTCGCTCTCTTTTGCGGATAAGTTAGCCACCACATATGCTAGTCGCTTGCTACAGCTCCACATATACTTGCCTTATCCTTCCTATAAGCTTAAATAGTTTTGATCGCGAGGGTGCGAGATTGCTGAGTCCCTGTGGCTCACAGATACTATAATTCCAGATGCAGGTCCAGGTGATTTCGCTCCAGGTGACGAGTACGAGCTCAAGTGGGAGTTCGACGAGGACTCTCAGCGTTATTATGTTTCCTTTCCCGATGATCAGTAGTGGTGCCTAGTTGGGGTTCGATTCAGGGCCTTGTCGCATGTTGGGGGTCTTTTCTATTTTGGCACCGTAGTCGGGCCATGAGTGATTTGTATGATGGATGTTATTTATGTACTTTGATGTGACGTGGCGAGTGTAAGCCAACTATGTACCTCCCCTTTATATTATTTATGTAGATGGGATGTGTGATGATTTCCCGACTTGCGACATTGCTTTCAATGCGGTTATGCCTCTAAGTCGTGCCTCGACACGTGGGAGATATAGCCGCATCGAGGGTGTTACAAGTTGGTAATCAGAGCCTTCCCCGACCTTAGGAGCCCCCATTGCTTGATCATTTTTAGCAGCCGAGTTGTGTCTAGAAAAATGTTTTGAGTCACTTAGGAATTATATATCGGAGAGCTTAGGAATTATTTTTTACTTCCCAGTCTCCTCATCGCTCTGGTAAGGCATCCTGACGTAGAGTTTTGACTCTTCTCTTCTCAAATTTCACTAAATTTTTTTTTTAGGATCACGCGAGTATCTTGGATTTGTTCCGATGGTTTTGTGACGAGAACATTGTTCTTGGTGCCTCCTGTCTTTAGGGGTTGTGGCAGTGTCCCGGGGAGTTGAGCTCCGAGGTGTTGTCGTCACAATTTTATCGTTGCAATTCTGGTATACTTGAGATTTGTGCGCGACATCGAAAATCTCTTTTATGCATTTCGTTGGTGAGATAACCTCGACGCCACCCAGTACTGGGGCGGGAGTTCGGGAGTATCGCCATAACTTGTATAACGGATGCTTTTCGAAGGTTGAGATAGATGGTTTCCGAAGGTTTCTTGGTTATGTGTTGAAGGATGGATACAGCTGGATGTAGGATTGCTAGCTTGAGTGAGATATTATGCTCCCCTGTATCCCCAACACCTGATTGCATAACCGGGAAAATTTCGGGAATTTCATAGGTGGGAATTCAAGTAGCCTTAGGATATCTTTCCGACAGATGTATGATATGAAATTGGGGTTCGACGTCTAGTGGTTCGCCTATTCACGGTCGATTTTACAGTGGTCTCGTTGTGTCTTAAAGAGTCCTTGGCTATGCTGACTCGGGGACGCTTCGTATGTCATGTGCACTGCCTTGTACATGATGGTGCTGTACGATCGAGCCCGTGTAGGTCCCACCACGGAAACTTCGGACGAAATTTCTATCATGTATTTGTTCCGGCTTATTCCGCAAGCCAACCCTTGGTTTTATTTCGAGTTGTGGCATTCGTTTTGCTTCGACGTCACATGTTGATTCCGTCCCTCGTTGTTGTACCCCTTCTACCTGATTCTTTGTGGCTTCGCAATCTAGGAATATGTGACCACTTCAAGAGAAATGCATTCGTTCATTTTGTTCGGATGTGAAGACTTTATGTTGCAATTTTCATTCCGTTGGTTTCAGCTTCATTTATCTGTCTATGTGCTAACGGTGGTCAACCTCTTCAGGATGGCTCCCGCTAAGAGCACCAGTCAGAACCAGAATCAAGATCCGCCACCGCCTCCTCCTCCTCCAGAGGCATGGCAAGCTGTGATGGCCGCAACCAATGCAAACACTCAGCTGATCATGCAAATTCTCCAAGAGCGCAATCAAGGCAGTCAAGGGAATCAAGGCAGCAACCAGGGTCACTTTGCTACACTCAACCAGTTCCTTGCTAACGGGCCAAAGACTTTCAGCAATTGTGTTGAGGCAACCGATGCTGACGATTGGCTTGTGGATCTGAGTAAGCATTTCGAGTGCAGCAACGTCAGGCCTGAGGACTTTGTGAAATTCGCTTCCTTCCAACTCAAAGATCAGGCTGCAGAGTGGTTCCAGCAGTACAAGGATTCCAGAGGTGGACGTGTTATCACTTGGGATGATTTCCGTCAAGATTTCCGCGCTCATCACATTCCTTAAAGCGTGGTTGAGAGCAAGCGTGAGGAATTCCGCAATCTGAAGCAAGGCTCTTTGTCTGTCTATGACTACAACAAGTTGTTCCAGAAGCTCGCCCGTTTTGCCAAGCAGGATGTTCCTGATGAGAAGAGCATGATCTATCAGTTCAGGGGTGGTCTTCGTGAAGAAATTCAGCTCGCTCTTGTCCTCTTTGAGCCGTTGAGATACGATGAGTTCTACAACATGGCACTGAAGCAAGAGGCTGCTCAGTTGAGGTGTGATGCTTCCAGGAAGCGAGTCAGAGATGTTACTCCTTCTTCCTCTACTCAAGTGGCCAAGCAGCAGAAGTTTTGGCTTCCTCCTCCTCCGTTCCGTCAGCCGTATCAGCAGAAGAGCAAAGGTGGCAGTGGTTTTTCCCACCCACCCAACCCAGGCTTTCAGAACAAGACTTCGTCTCAAGCTCCAAGATCGAGTGCTCCGTATCACCGTCCGCTTTCAGAGGTCACGTGCAACAAGTGCCAACAGAAGGGTCACTATGCCAACAAGTGTTTCAACCAGAGGCGTCTTCCTCCTCCTCCTCCTGTCAGATCGGCAAGTACAGCTGTGGTCAAGCATAATCCCAAGCATGCCAAGGTCAATTTGATGAATGCAGCCCAGGCAGAGGACTCGTCAGATGTGATCATGGCTAACCTTCCTGTTAATGATATTCCCGTAAAAGTTCTTTTTGACTCTGGTGCATCGCATTCCTTCATGTCATTTCCATTTGCATCGGAGAACAATTTTAGCACTAAGGCATTACCTAGAGCTATGCAAGTCGTCTCTCCAGCTAAGCGACTGAGTTCTAGTATGGAGGTGCCGGATATTTCTATCTTGATGGGTGATTTCAAGTTTCTTGCTTCTCCAATGGTTCTTGGTAACTCTGATATTGATCTTATTCTCGGAATGGATTGGCTTTCTAAGCACAAGGCTCAGCTTGATTGTGCAGCCAGGCAGATTCAATTGACTCATTCGTCTGAGGAAGTAATTGTCTTTGCCGCTCGGGATAATACCATCCGTCTGTTTTCTCTCAATGAGAAGGGTGAACTGGATGCTATCTCGCAAATTCCAGTCGTTTGCGAATATCAAGACGTTTTTCCAGAAGAACTCCCAGGGATGCCTCCAAACCGGCCGGTTGAATTTGTTATTGAACTTGAGCCCGGTATGGAACCTGTGTGCAAACGTCCCTACAAGCTCGGCCCCGAAGAGTTGAAGGAGTTGAAGAAACAACTCGATGAGCAAGAAAGATTGGGTCTCATTCGGCCTAGTACTTCTCCGTGGGGTTGTGGTGTTCTTTTTGTGAAGAAGAAGGATGGATCGAGTCGACTTTGTGTTGATTACCGTCCAGTAAACAAGAAGACCATCAAGAACAAATACCCACTTCCCAACATCAATGAGCTGTTCGAACAACTCAAGGGTGCTCAAGTATTCTCCAAGCTTGATCTCCGTAATGGTTATCACCAGATTCGCATTCGTGAAGAAGATATTCCCAAGACAGCATTCAGAACAAGCTTTGGTTCATATGAATACACTGTCATGTATTTTGGCCTCGCCAACGCTCCTCTGACGTTCTCTCGCATGATGAATTTCATCTTCAACGCCTACACCAATGACTTCGTTTTGGTCTATCTCGATGACATTCTGGTTTTCTCGAAGAACAAGGAAGATCATGCCAAGCACTTGCGTTTGGTTCTCGATAAGCTCAGGGAACATCAGTTCTATGCCAAGTTCTCCAAGTGTGAATTTTGGCTCGATGAGGTTCTTTATCTTGGTCATATCATCTCTGCCAAGGGCATTTCCGTGAATCCCGAGAAGGTATCCGCAATTGTGAATTGGGAACCTCCTCAGAATGTGAAGCAACTCCGCAGTTTTCTCGGACTCGCAAGCTATTGCCGAAGATTCGTTGAAAACTTTTCCAAGATCGCGAAGCCTCTCTCAAATCTTCTTCAGAAGCATGTCAAGTACGTCTGGTCTCCAGAGTGTGATATTGCTTTCAACACTTTGAAAGAGAAGTTGATCACTGCTCCAGTTCTGACTCCACCTGATGAAACCAAGCCGTACGAGGTCTTTTGTGATGCCTCTCTCCAAGGTCTTGGCACAGTATTGATGCAAGAGAAGAAAGTTGTTGCTTATACATCTCGCCAGTTGAAGCCTAATGAGAAGAACTACCCCACTCATGATCTTGAGTTGGCGGCAGTTGTGCATGCTCTTTTGACTTGGAGACATCTTCTATTGGGAAGAAAAGTGGACATTTTCACCGATCACAAGAGTCTCAAGTACATCTTCACTCAGCCTAATCTCAACCTAAGGCAAACTCGATGGGTCGAAATGATTCAAGAGTACAATCCGAGTATTGAGTATACTCCAGGCAAGGCTAATGTGATTGCTGACGCTTTGAGCAGAAAAGCATATTGCAACAGTCTGATTCTCAAGCCCTATCAACCTGAGCTTTATGAAGCTTTCCGCAAGCTGAATCTTCAAGTTGTTCCTCAAGGTTTCCTCGCCAACCTTCAAGTTTCTCCTACCTTAGAAGACCAGATTCGCCAAGCCCAGCTTCTTGATGCTATGGTGAAAAAGGTGAAGATTGGTATTGCCAAGAGTCAGTCCAAGTACAAGTGTTACCGACTTGATGACAAGGACACTCTCTTCTTCGAGGATCGAATTGTTGTGCCCAAAGGTGAACTTCGAAAAGTGATCATGAACGAGGCGCACAACTCTCTCCTCTCCATCCACCCTGGTAGTACGAAGATGTATCAGGATCTCAAGCAAGCTTGAGTATTCTATAGTCTCACCTAAATAGCTTGGCGTAATCATGGTCATAGCTGTTTCCTGTGTGAATGTGATGTCTCCACAAGAGCGAAGCAGAAACCGAAAGCCAGCTGGTCTCCTCCAACCTCTTGCCATTCCAGAATGGAAGTTTGACCACATTGAAATGGACTTCGTGACTGGGTTTCCAAAGTCCAAGCGTGGCAATGATGCTATATTTGTTGTCATCGACAAACTCACCAAAGTGGCTCACTTTCTGCCTATCAAAGAGTCGATCACTGCAGCTCAATTGGCGGAACTCTATACCTCTCGCATTGTCTC